>NC_057807.1:251367408-251639750 GCF_018294505.1 Triticum aestivum
GAACAGTGAGCAGTGGCATTGCCTCTGGATGAACAACACCCCGTGGTGTGGAGGGCTGGATGAACAGTAGATGGTGGAGGGGTGCCCGTGGAGGGGTGGTTGAACAGGACCCTGTGGTGTGGAGGGCTAGATGAACAGTAGACGGTGGAGGGGTGGTTGAACAGTAGCCGGTGGAGTAGTGCGCAGTGGAGGCTGGATGAACAGGAGCCTGTGGAGGTTGGAGGAGATCGACGGTAGCCCGTGGAGGCTGGAGGAGGTCGACGGTGGAGATGAACAGTATCTCGTGGAGTCCCATTTTGCGGTACGCCACATCCCTCCCGATGAACAGGACCCCCGTTTCGACCATAGCACTCCAACACAAGTCTGTTTCGTCTGTTTTGTGGTACGCCACACCCCTCCCGATCAACAGGACCCCCTTTCGACCGTAGTAGGTCCGTTTCGTCCGTTTTGCGGTACGCCACACCCCTCCCGATCAACTGGACCCCCCTTTTGACCGTAGGAGGTCCGTTTCCTCCGTTTTGTGGTACGCCACACCCCTCCCGATCAACAAGACCCCGTTCCGAACGTAGGAGGTCCATTTCCTCCGTTGTGCAGTACGCCAGGCCTCGTTTCCATCGCCTGTTCCATCCAAGCCCTCCCGATGAACACGACCACGCATTCCGTTCCGACCCAGCCGGTTGGCTCCCACGCGTTCCATTGCCTCCCGATGAACACGACGCATTCCGTTGCCTCCCCATGAACACGAGGCATTCCGTTGCCTCCCCATGAACACAACGACAACGCTGTTTCTCCGTTCCAACCCAGCCATGTACACGAGCCATGGCCGTACGTATGAGCGAGTAGGCGTTCAAGACCCCGCCCGTATGTACGTACGTGGCCGTATTTTCTTTCTTGCACCTTGACTGTTGTACGTACGTGTACATGCTACGTGCGCGCCTCTACTACGACACGTACGCGCCTCTACTACGACACGTGCGCCCCTCTACATCGACCAGTATATATGTACGTACACGTTCGCGACCAGAATGACAACGCTACGTACGCTTCGACCAGGTGGGTCCCGACTGTCAGGCACTTCCTTGCGTGCGAAGATGTAGCTGGTGGGTCCCAGCAGTCATGGGGGCGAATCATTTTTTTGCCCAGACGCACTTCCTTGTGTGCGAAGATGTAGCTGGTGGGTCCCAGCAGTTAGGGAGGCGAATCGTTTTTTTGGACGCACTTCCTTGCGTGCGAAGATGTAGCTGGTGGGTCCCAGCAGACAGGGAGAAAAGTTTTTTCGTGAAATACGGTGGCCCATCCAGTGGCTCCCCGCTATTAGGTGGAGGAATAATTATTTTGCGCGTAATAAGGAGGCACTTCCTTGCTGCGGCCGTGGACCCAGCTGTCAGCCTCTCTATGTACAGTCCACGTCCGATGGAAGCCATTCCTTGACCACGTTGACCATGCCGCACCGAGAGCACCAGGGCGGTGGACGACGGCGAGGCCTAGGAACGGGACGACACGGAGCCAGGGAAGACGCGGCAGTGGATGCCCACGCGTAGAGGAGTATGAGGGTTCACTCGTTCGACTGCGATGTGAGGCTGTCGTCACCACAGAATAACAGGGGGTGTGGGTGCTTAGAGGGATGGCCTGGCCAGTGGTGGGAGTAGTAGAGGGCAGTGAGGCCTCCGCGGCATCACAGCCGACCACGGGCGGCAGGAGCAGGCGGCACCACCGGCACTGCTTTGGGTGGTTGGAGCAAGAAGACCAGAGGTTGAAGAAGCACTACGACCGTTGGATGGACATCGTACGGTCACTGGAGCTAGAATCGTTCATATATTGACTAAAGTTGACAAAGGCCTCCATCCCAGTCAACTTAGTAGGCCCTCAAGTCAGCCTCCCACCAAGGTGGGTCCCAGCTAGTAGGGGGTATTCATTTTTTTGTGCGTAATAAGGAGGCACTTCCGGTGGGTCCGAGCTGACAGCGGGGGGAACATTTTTTTCGCGAAATACGGTGGCCCATCCTGTGGGTCCCAGCAGTCAGGGGGAAACGTTTTTTCATGAAATACTGGTGGCCCGTCCGGTGGGTCCCTGCTGTTAGGTGGAGGAATAATTATTTTCTGTGTAATAAGGAGGCACTTCCTTGCGGCTGCCGTGGACCCAGCTGTCAGCCTCTCCACGTACAGTACTCTTCCGATGGAAGTCGGTCGTTGACCACATTGACCATGCCGCGCCGAGAGCACCACGGCGGTGGATGATAGCGAGGCCTAGGAAGGGGACGAAGCGGTAGTGGAAGCCCGCGTGGAGAGGAGTACGAGGGTTCACCGGTTCGGCTGTGGTGTGAGGGTGCCATCGCTGTAGAATAACAGGGGGTGTGGGTGAGTAGAGGGATGCCCTGGCCAGCGGTGGGAGTAGTAGGGGCGCTGAGGCCTGCGCGGCAGCAGAGCTGGCCACGGGAGGCGGGGGCAGGCGGTCCCGCCGGCGCTGCTTTGGCGGCTGGAGCAAGAAGATCAAACATTGAAGAAACACGACGGCCATTGGATTGACATCCAATGGTTAAGTCTGCTAGAATCGTTTGTTGACGTATATAATAACTAAAAAAATCTTGCATACGCGTCAACTAAACAGGCCCACAAGTCAGACCACTCCCTATTTTTTTATTAATTTATATATAGCTCATGGCAACTTCTTATGCAATTTATTGCAGTCTTTTTTTTGGTTGGCCAGGGCCAATTTCGCATATTTCTGTGGGTTCCAAACTATTTTTAATACCAACATGTCGAGCCAGATTTAAAGTACTTTGAAGATATATTTAAATTAGGTTAATGCCCAGTGAAATAGGAATCTGAAAATGTGAAAAAAAATCAGAAATTATAAAGTAATTGCCAATTTGTCATTTGTTTTTATATTTACAACCCATTTCATGTTACTTTCAAGATTTGCAGGAGTCTTGAAAGAGTTGCAGCCCATCAGGGCATAGAAAAATAAGTAGGCCTGGATTGGGTATTCTTCAGAAAAAATAAACTGGGATCATTTTCATAAAGAAAAAATAGCTGGGCTGGTCACATGGTGAACATAAAATATAAGCTTGGGCTAGACGGGCCACAACCCAGTTCAAACCCTACTCCGTCTCAACAATACCAAACAAAAAAATACTGCTCGAGTAGCTACGTCTCAGGTGTCAGCTGATCTTGTGCTGTTCTCTTGTCTATTGACTATATACGCTCACAATGTCGTGGGTCCCAGATGTCAGGAAAACACTAGGAGGAAGCATTTTATTTTTCCATACGCTGACGTGGTGGGCCCCTACTGTCATCCTCTCCACGTACTTCTGCCGATTCCTGTTGTTTGTTGACCATGTTGACAACGCGAGAGGGCGGCTCCGCGGCGAGTGCACCAAAGCGCGCGGAGGACGTCGGCGTTAACGATTTAGGAGACGGTGGGGCGGCGATGCGTGCGCTGAGGCGCAGCCAGCCGTGGGAGGCAGAAGCAGGCGGCCCCGCCGGCGCTTGTTTGGTTTTGGCGGCTAGAGGAAGACAGGACTGAAGAAACACGACAGACTTTAAAAGCAGCAGGAGTACTTAACAACCTTAACTAAAACCAGCAGGGGCACCTAACAACCAAAGCTGAAAGCAGTATGAGTACTTATAGAGGTTCAACCGTACAAAGCACGCCTTGAACAGTGCTACTTTGCCTACAGTTAACCAAGGGTGAGGCCGCCAAGCCCCAGGACAAGGCCCAGGCACCACCCCGTGCATCCACAACCTTCTGAAAGAGGCTTCATCTCACAACATGGTCAATAAACAAGATATTCGCTTTAGAGCCATGAAAAAGCACGAACATAATCTTCTGTCCTATTCTCCAAGATGGACGGGCCTTCATTATTTGAGACCACCCATGAATAAGTATCTTTTCACCTCCAAGGGGAATTGAGTAGGTCGACATAAACATCATATTGTGACCAAGCGCAAGTCTAACCCGACCATGGTCGGGCATCTGTATAGGAACAATAGAACTCGGTAGTTCCTGTTTCAAGAAGATCACAACTGTAAAACGATGTATAAGCAATAGTTTATGAACAACATATATAACAGAAAACAGCTCGTACCATAAGTTTCTCGACACAGTTGGACCTGTTCAACGAGTGCAGTAGTGGCACACATATCCCACATGGCCTTCCACCATTGAAACGCCCCACAAGGACCTCAAGACAATCAATAAAGTGTAGGAACTTGTGGATGTCGATCCAGTCAACTTCAGTGCCATTAGTAACAGACGAGTTATTACAGAGTAACAAATGAGCAGATTGCTTAACTCTGAAAAAACCTACACGTGCCACCAATTATAAGAAAATATTAGTTAAAAGTAGCATCTTCGTGAGAGATTCATTGCTACTTCTAAAGTTAAATTGTGATTAGTTAGACAGAATAGGTGGATTAAGAAGTAATCAAGGCAACAAGCAAGAACCAGACACAAAACTAACATGGATGAACAATTGGAACGACGTCGGGGTGGAAGATCGCAATGAAGATGAGACCAGGTTTTGCTATTTCCATCAACATTCGTGCGCCAACTTTCAGTTCGTAACACTTGAGAAAGTTTATCCAAGTTCGGCCATAAAAAAATCAGCGATCTTCTTGGTTCATGAACCCAACTCAGAAGTAATATCCATGGCTTGTATTCACTGTGACCATTAAACTAGTGTATTCAGTTATGGCAACACCGAGCATCTTGAGTACATGTGTTCTGGCAAAGCAAATAATACACTGCAGGAAAAATAATATGAGAACACAGCATGTTCAAATAACCCCCACCCTTCCAGATAGAAAAGAGGATTCTAGGAACATATTGTGCGCGTTTCAAAATGGTGTGTTAGGATGAGAAGGAACAAGTGTGGCGTCTCGCCGAGGGCACAGAAATCTATAGGGTACTCGCACTTTGGGCACTGCAACTAAAACACACTAGATTTAGTACGAAGAAAAATGCATCAACGGCGGCGGCTGCCATCCTAGGATTACCTGCGACCAAGGGACTTGCATTTATCGGGGATGGATGAAGAATTCGTACCTGGTTCTCCATGAGAAAACCATATGCAATCGTCGAGCGGGGGTTTTCTCTGAACAAGCAGACGAGGGATAAGGGGATTCAGGCCCAGTGAAATATTGCCGCTTCGTCCGTCCAGCTTACTGCTAAAGCTGGAAAGGGGGTGTTGTGATTTGACGGCTCATTGGGCATTACTGCGGCGCTACGACCAGGGTATGTCTACCATGAAGTTGTGGACTCTAATTTGTGCATATGGCACGTGGACCCCGTTGCCGGTTGCCCCACATATCAGCGAAAGGAAGTAGAAAGACAGGAGTAACTAGTTACACATAAATATATATATTTTGACAGAGAGATACTCCCTCTGTAAAGAAATATACAAATCTTTTATATCACAGGCTCACCTTGCGGAAATATACTCCCTCTGCAACGCACGGGCATTATGGGGGTTCAGCTTTTTTTATGGGGGTTCAGCTAAGAATATAATACTCAGATAGGCTCACGGTTTAGGACTTTGGGCCGCAGGCCGACCCTGCATGTTTGGGGGCCCATGTGTTCTACCTCAGCGCTTTTCATATTGCAAGCGATAGGTACGACGCTAGTTTTAGATGCTGTCGCAAGGCGAATACACAAAATTGAATAAAGCATGGCAATTGTTGGAATGAAATCGAACGACAGTTCCTAACCAGCAATGAGAGTTGCAATTCTATCAACGATATACCATGTGATAAATAATACTGTCGTACTACTTATACACATAGGACACTTGTTTCACCATGCCAGATTATTACATCAAAATCTCTCGGAGGATAGATCAGTTCGGCAGTTGCGTGTTGCTACTGAAGAATTTCAAAGTTGATTTGGACCAGCTCTCCTTGCCGAGAAAGTTCGATTTTGACATCATCCCCTACCGCAAGATATGATTTAGATTTGAACCTTGACCATCCTTTAGCATCAATCATCATGCGACCATCAATTTTACTTACGGTATATTGAGCAGGTTCATTCACACCAAGGCTGCACATGGTAAGAGAAACTTGGCCGCGGTCGCCCGGATTGTTGAATGACTCCCTCGTTGCTCTAGGAATTCTCTGTCTGCAAACAAGAAGACATACCCAAACAGTTAGATCAACACAGTGAATCATGTGAAATAACATGGAAAGAAAAAAGAACGAAGCACTTGGGTGGCCAATGCTTACCAAGAAGGTGGACATGTCGGTTTTTGTAAGGACTTTGGTATATGAAGTGCAAACTGTAGCCCACTCTGTTGCCGGTGCAACTGCACGGGCCGGAGCAGATGCAAGTGCAAGTGTTGGTGCAGGTGCCGAAGCCGCTGTTGCTGCCGGAGATGGTGCTCCTTGTAGAGCTGGTGCCGGTGTCGGAGCAGGTGCCAGTGTCGATGCCTGATCCTGCGGTAGATCAGACTGATCCACTGACGTGGTCGGTGCCCAATCCTCAGCTGGATCAGCCTGAGCTGCTACCGCTGTCAGTGCTAGAGCAACTGCCGGTGCTCGATTTGTGTGAGACAGCGGTGATCGTGTCTAGTCTGCTATGATCAGCTTTCTAACTTGACTAGGATCCATGACCGTGATCCAGTTTTTTTCTTCATTTCTTTTAAATGCGAGAAGGACTAACTGTAGCATTTTTTTAAACCAAACTGCAGTTCATCATAGGGATTCAGCTTGTACTTAGACAACAGAGTGATCCAATTTTTTCCAGTAATATAAGTGATGGACAGTGCCTTCGTTACTGACACGGCATAAGAAGTGAAACCTGCAAAAATAGCCATCGTAGAGCAAACCAAACGGTTTATTCCGTGATGAATGTCACATGGCAAAACCTGCATCGTAAAATTGCAGGAAAAGAAAGAAAACATGACATTAAATCAATAAGATTTAGACAGTAAATCAATAAGATTTACTTGATGTGACACGAGTGAATCCTTACTAGGAAATCACTATGTTGAAGTACTAAACAGAAGATTGATCGTCCAACTACGCGTGGCATGCAGGGGCCCCACGTACTCCCACAAGCAGGACAGTCCAAAGGTCGTGACAAATCGTATGGACCGAACATCCATGGGACTGGAAATCCTGGTGGGTGCGATAAACCCTACAATGCATACAGATATTGGAGTGTAACCATAATTGATAAACCGTCCTCACAAAAAATATGATCTGGATACTTCAAAATATACAGACTGAATTGAGTGGACAGACATTAACATAGACCGTTCTTAGGACTGACCACACACCAAAAGCGGCAGTACTAATAAACAATACAGGGTTCACAAACACAAATCAAGTATTGAACAATAGTACTTACTACAGACAAGCAAAGTTGCACTAACTTAACTCTGTAGACTATTTCTTCCACCGACCTACGGGATGAACCCTGCATAACTGACTAGGGCATGGACTTCGTGTGAGATGTCTACATGCACCATCACCATCTTGTCAACCTTGGAGAAGCTAACAGAGTGGTCTTTCCACTCATAAACATGATGATGAAGACAGGCCGCATCAGATTTGTTGGGAAGCTTTACAAGAACCACACCCTTCGTAATCGAAGGCACATCCAGGAAATTGTTGTGGTCAAGTACAGCCTCGAGAACACGCCTGACAACAATGCTACAGGAAAACACTAGTTCAGGACACGTGGCGACAAGGACACAACAGCTGGATAGTTCAGCAGTAGAACTCATCATCAGGTCTTCCAGTTCACATGGCATGACTTTGAGAACTTCATATCCACCGCGGACCTGGTTCTAATTCAAACAGAAACCATATTTTATTACTACCTCCGTTCAGAAATATAAGATGATTTTCGATATTATACTCCATATATGACTACATATACGCACATAAATGAGTGAACAAAGACACTAGATCATGTCTTCAAAGGCATGAGAGCAGAGGGATTACATGCAATATCCATAACACAAGTTACTGAGGCAAATATACCCTCCTAAAAGGTAGCATTGATGTTCATAAAGTACTCCCTCCGTCCCAAAATTCTTGTCTTAGATTTGTCTAGATACGGATGTATCAAGTCACATTTTAGTATTAGATACATCTGTATCTAGACAAATCTAAGACAAGAAATTTGGGACAGAGGGAGTAGTTGAAAGTAATCTATAAGAAATCAGTTTCAACCTCTCGCATGTTTTGGTCAAAAGAGGAATATAGAACCGTCATTTGGCACACTAAAATCACATGCAAGATCACCCAGAAAGTTGTACTACCAGTACTAGTACTGCGTGTTAGATGAAAAAACACGATCAAGATCGAGAAAAAGATCATCAACAAGAGACATTACCTGGACTTGCTTAATGAGGGATCCCGGAGAGGGGGGCTTGGATAGGGCGATGGCTTTGAGCTTGTCTGCGGTAGTCTCGGCGGGGTGCTTGCGCTTCTTCGTACCATGAGCCTCGACGGTTTTGGCCAGAGCCATAGACATCACGTCGGCCGGTGCTTCGGCATCCATCCAAGAGAGGAAGCTGAGAGAGAATAGTGAAAGGAGGAACGAGATGAGGGAGAAGCGAAGTGAGTGGGGGTTTTCTTCAAGAGAGGAAGCTGAGAGAGAAGAGTGAAATGATGGTTGCTTCATCCGTCCAACTTACTGCTGGAAAGGAGGGGGTTTTGTGATTTGATGGCTCATTGGGCATTAATGCAGCGGTTCGATCGGGGTAGTCTACTATCACTCTACTATGGAGTAATTTAGTGCATGGCTGGTGCACCCAGGTGCTGGCTGTCCCACATGTCAGCGAAAGTGAGGAATTTAGTGCATGGATGGAGGAGGATCCACATGGTAGAGCGTGTCCACTATTTTTCATTCTGAAGAAAAAAATGATTACAACAAGCGTTTCCACTCTTACGACGGAGGAGTGCGAAACACGGCAGCCAGTTGAACATACACAGTGCTCCTACCACTAGGCATGTGCAGTGGTTCATACGTCAGTACTACACAATCTTGTTGCTAGTGTAGTAAGATATGACGATAACAAATGATGTTGTGCGCATGTCAACTACTCCTATATGTAACATAGTACCTCTTTTTCGACTGTCTAGTCGAGAATGAACGGTGATATCAATGTTAACAGAACTAGGTCCACAGCGCACGGAGAGTACGGTGCTACAATACTCCACGAAACATGAACCATATGAAGCACGAATAGTGTTAGACAGGGTGTATGAAGGGTGCACGGGATGGGAGCAAAAGTTCCCTTCTCGACCCACTTTTGGGTGTTTGGCAGAGTGCATGAAGGGTGCATGAGTCCACACTAGTAGGTTGACAAAAATACACAAAGAGGAAACAACTATATTGAGATGAGAATGCAACCAAACACACCCCCACGCTTTGTGCTACAGTGACTAATCTGCATTGTCTGAGTTTGATCCAACGGTCATGTTGCACCGAGACATGGACATGCCCATGCAGAGGGCACCTAAACACCACCGAAGTCCCTCTGCTTCTCGAGGTGCACGACATTGGTGATGCAGGGTGCAACCGCCTGCAGAGCCAGCTCCCGGTCGACGAGAGCCAGCTCGTCAAAGACGGCGTCCAATGGCACGAATGGATTCCGGTGACGGAGCCCTGAAAGGATTCGCCCGGCAACGGCGACGGCAGCACACAACCCTCCTTGTCCAGATCAGCCCCCACCATCGCGCGGAGATGGCTCAGCTTCATGGAGATATAGGTGAAGAAGGAGACCAGGTCAGGAAGCTGCAGCTCGTTGAAGTCGACCGGGTGGTCGAACGGGTTTAGCCCGACAACCGGCATCGTCGCGCTGGCACGACTGTAGGCATCGCACAGCCGCAACACATGCGTGGCAAGTGGCAACTTGGTTCACCAAGTGGCTGAGGCGATCCTGGACCTCGTCACGATCGGCTCGCTTGCGCTCTAGCCGGCTCCCCTGACGGCCTATCGTATCTCCCGCTTTCTGCAGCAACGCCACCGACGCCTCGAGCATCTTTGTGGTGGACGTCTGCCGCTTTTGAAGCTCCGTGAACTCCCACACATAACGGAGGAGCATGGCCCTCCTCTCCTCCTTGAGCTCACGGAGCTCCACGTCCTTGGCCCTGAGCTCCGCATCCTTGGCATGGAGCTCCTGTGTCAGGCGCCTCACCTCGGACTCCATGATCTGCTGCGCCGCCATGGCACCAGGTAGAAGCAATGGGGAGAGGAAGCAAAGGGGGCGAAACGGCTAAAAGGCAATGCAATCTACGGGAAGGCGGAGGGAGCGGGGAATCTTTTGGTTTTCACCACGGTAAAACACGAGTCGACGACTTCTCACATCAGGGAGCAGTGGGTTTTTACAGGCGAAGTCATCGTGACTAATTGCTGCCGCGCCTGCTCCCGTCAATCAAAAAATTAAAAATCCTACCGTGCCTGCTCCCGTCAACCAAAAACTTAAAAATCCTGCTCCACCCAAACACCAGAGCAACGCCGCGGTGGATATTTAAATTTACATGTCGGCAAGTAGATAAAAAAGGGAAAAAACAAATGTGGCGGCAGCCTAGCTAATCGGTCGAACTAGCCCAACTAGCTAGCCACCGGGCTTCACTGATGTACTCGGCGGGAAAGGTGGTCTTTCGTGATTTGATGACTCATTTACTTGCTTCGGCGCTACGATCGAGGAGGACCCAGAAAGCGCGCGGTAGGGCGTCCCACGTCAGGAAGAATATATGCGTGCACCACCCAGGAGGACCCTGAAACCGCGTGGTAGGGTGTGCCACGTCTCGGCACAGAGGAAAAATGTGCGTGTAAAAATATACTATATTAGACGTAGTACCTATGGTTCGACCTCGGGACCCAGCCAGTCAGTCGAAAACATCCCACTAGCCACACAGCTTCATCATGCAAACGTGGCACGGTTAGCTCCGTCTCGACCAGCCACAACGTCTCTTGTTCTAGGCGATTCTTCTATTTTCCAAGCTTTTTTTAGTTGTAATAACACCACGGCAAGCTAGCGCCGCTCTTCGTGTGTGCCCGTGCAAAGGTTAGACGATGGAGAGAAGAGAGATTGAGATCGCAGACCTGGGACCCACCAGTAAGTGAGACAATGGTCATGCACGTGTTGACGAGGCACTGCCTCTACTCTACTCAATGCAAGTACTGTATAAAATCAAGTTATGGGACAAAGCCAACAACCGTTCATTTTTTTAGGCTATCGACTTACGCTTTGTAGTCCAAGTTGCCAGTTCGAATCTCGTCTTTCAGATTTGTTAGTTTTAGGTCCAAATTTGATTAATGACAAGTGGTACCCCCGTGTGTTGTTCCGATATTTTAGTGTAGGATAGTTTTTTTGAACAAACACTTTGCGCGGTTAGACAAGTAACGGCACGAGTTACATGTATTTTGCAAGTTTACAACAAAAATGATAGCAGCATAGAAGATCACATCCACCACGCAGCTTAGATATTATGGTGATACGAGTTTTTACACCGTTGGAAGTGAGATCCAATGGCTTGGTAGTAGTCTTTGTAATTATGCGCAATTTCCGAACTCTCCAAAGGTTTTTTTGCAAATAAAACATCCAGGCCTCGTGTGTGCCACTGCATCTTCGATCCAACGGCTCCCCGGTGCTCATATTAGGTGCTCCCCGTAGCTTAATTACCCGCTACGGTGATATGAGCATCTAGGTCGTATGATCAGTGATCAGATGGCACATGCGTAGTACTTGTACTTTCTGCGCATTTCCCAAAGTCTATCAACCGTATATTGCAAAAACATTTAAACCTCCTACTGTGGGCCGTTAGATCTCAGTGAACTCGTATCACCATAGAATCTACGGTGCGGGAGCACCTCATACTCTCCCGTGCGAGAAAACATAAGGTGCCATCGCAACTTGGATGCTTCGGTGATACGGGCTTGGAGGTCGTTTGATCTGAGATCCAATGGCATCTGAGCAATCTTTGTGCTTGTAAGCAATGGCCGAACTCTTTTGGGGCTTTTCTGCAAAAAACCATTCGAACCACCGAGGAGGTGTTGGGTCACAAATCCAACGCCTCCGAAGAGCTTGTATCACAAAAGCATCTAAGGTGTGGTAGCACATGATATTCTTACATACAGGAGAATATGATGTCCTCCTTCATCTTAGATGCTATGGTGATACAAGCTTCGAGGTTGTTGGATATGGGATCAAAGGGCATATAAGTAGTTTTTGTACAAATTGTGTGCAATTCTCAAACTCATCAAGGTTTCCTGCAAAAAAATTAAGACACATCATGTGAGCTGTTATATCTCAGATCTACAAGCTCCAAGCAACTCGTATCGACATATAGCATCTAAGGTATGGGGGCACATGATATTCTCCCCGGGAGGAGGGGCGGGGGTGCACAACCAATAGGTGGTTGGGAGGGTGGGGACAAATATAATCTAAACAACCCTAAATAGAGCTCCACAATTTTATCTAAGGTCGAGGGGTTGACCCCCGATAATCATAGCTCCGCCTAAACACAACATTTGCATGTACTGCAGTACTAGACTTAATATTCATGTTTCAGTTTCATGTTCATTCTAAATATTGAACTAAGGACCATGGATGTTTTACATTTTACTCCCTTCGTTCCTAAATATTAGTCTTTTTAGAACCTTCAAATGGACTGGCACATACGGATGTATATAGACATATTTTAGAGTCAAGATTCACTCATTTTGCTCCGTATGTAGTCACTTGTTGAACTCTCTAAAAGACTAATATTTAGGAATAGAAGGAGTATTTTTGAATTCGTGTCATACATGCATGGTTTGGAAAAATAGATGCATTATACTTATTGGATTGTTGTTGTGTTCGTGCGTGTGTGTGTCTCTGTGTGTGTGTGTGTCTGGTCATATGCTTGATACATACAAAGTTTTCTCACCTCCATATTGTTCATCTTTTAAATTTGATTTTGCATTGGAAAACTTACTAGGGATACCATGAAATGTGAAATCCATGTTGAGATCACTATATCACAAACTCACTCTAATTCAACAACTCGTCATAAATCAATTACCATGTTGAGATTAGTATTTGCAAGGAAAATACGGGTATTGTAATACACATAGATTTGTTCAGCAATTTAAAAGGTTCCTTACGTATTCTCGAATGGTAGGACCCAACAGCGTACCAGTCAGACCTTGGCTCGTGTTGATCCTAAAAAAGACAGGCTCGTGTCCTTCGGTGGCGTGCGTGGTACGCACATTAGGCAACCCCAACTAGTTGAGCCTCAGCGTTTCAAGTCGAAATATCTGGCGGCCAGAATTCCAGCCCTAGGAAATTCCCCTCATGTCCCCGGTCCATAATGACTACCGATGAACAACGGAGGGATGCTTTAGTAACTAGACAACGTTACCTACTATGCCGAGCACGGTTCAATTCCCTCAGTCGCGGCTCGTCAAGGTCACCCATCAACTGCATTGCCTAGTACTACTACTACTACTACACCAGGATGAGCACAGAATTGAGCCCGTTTCTTCGTGCCTAGTACTTGAGTTAGTATATTAGGCAATGCACTGGTACGGAGGGATTATCCTTTTACCCTGCATATATAACTTGTCTGAAGTCTAACTAAGCAAAATGTTTGACCAAATCCTTTCTTAAGAAATACAACATGACAGATGTATGGCTTGAAAATTTATTGCATGATGCAGGTTATGATATTGTTTCGAATCCTGGATCTTAAATTTCAGAAAATCCAAAAGTGAGCATAAATTCTTGAAACTGAGCATGGTCACGTGATATGGCACAAATATTACTTTGTAAGTTTTTTCTTCAATTCGAGACAAGTTGCTTATGACAAGTTGCACAAATGAAGAGCCAAGGTATTTTGGAACAAAGACCTGTCACGTTAAGGCGAACGCTTTCACTATTGAAACCGTGGGCGTTTACGTGCCGCCACGAGTCCCCGCTTCTCATCGGCAGGTGCCGTCCGAGCAAGCGTGTGAGTCGACGGGAGGCGTGCGAGCAGACCGCTGCGCCGGCTGACAGGGAGGCGTGCGAGCAGACCGCTGTGCAGGCTCACCGGGAGGCGAGCCCTTTGACCAGGCTCCGCCGCCCACCTTCGTCCCAACTGCTCCCACTTTTAATGTCGCCGGCGCCGCAGTTTAAAATCAACCCCGCACTACCCGGTATCGCTACAATCTTCTCTCTTCCTCTCCGATTCTCCTGTCGTCCACCTCAAACTAGCCTGACCTAAACGTACGCCATGCCGCATCACGATGGTCTGCCCTTAGTTTTCCAGTTTCATGAGGAAGACACCCAGCCGGAGTCTCAAGAACATAAGGTGCTTTGGGACGAGCTTGAACTGGCCTTGCGGGAAGACGCCGCGCCTGTCCCCGCTCCCGTTCCGGCTCCCGTCGCCCCGACTGCGCCAGCGCCCATCCCCGTGGCATTGATGGGCTGGGAGCCGCACATTGTCGCCGAGCTTGATGCCACGGGTTCCACGAGGTCCCCGCCGACTTTCACGCACCCGTGCACCTACCAGCGCATGTGCCTGCGCGTGCACTAACACGCACGCCCTTGCCGGTGCCCGTGCACCTGCCAGCGCATGCGCCTGTGCATGCACTGATGTGCGCGTCCTTGCCGGTGCTCGTGCACATGAATGTCTCCGCCGCACCGTTGACAGCGCCTGTCCCCGTGCGGGTGCCAGTGCCCCCCTCAGTGGCATGGATGGCCACCTTCGACCGCTTCCTTGCACCAACGCCAGTCGCCTCCTCCCGCCAGTTGACTTGCTCCGAAGTCCAGAACATTTTGGCCTTCCTTGAAGCTATGCCAACGCTTAGGAGTACGCCAACAACGGCGCAAGACGCCGCCGTCGCCGTCGGTCAGTGGCCCGACGACACACAGAGCACGGCAGAGGAGCCGCTTCCCACCGCAAGACGCCCCCGCCGCCGCCGCGTAATCTAAATTTGCCATGAAAAACGTTCGGATTGCCATGCTTAAAATCCGAACGTTTATCATTTCCATTTATTTTATATTGATCGTCGTATAATTTAAAGTCGGAGTCAGACTGAACGAAATCTATGGTTTGATCTATTGAATGTTCTGCTAGAGCCGTATCAAATTAAATATAAAACATCATCAAGGCACATGTATTCCTTGTCATCCAACGACCTAGACTGCTTCAATGTCGAGCGCTCAACACGTTTAGCGTGCAGTTAATTTCATGCCAAAAATAGTGCTAATCACATAATAACACGCAAATAATATCCTACTTAATATCCGCATGCACTTAATATACTTCCAAATTAACGTGCATTACACGTACACACTGACTAGTGCTGTTAGTACGTGAAACTGGTGCCGTGACTTGTGAACGCGTCCAGATATGGTCAATGGCAACATCGCCCGCGAGTTCTTCGTGTTTGCCCGTGCGTCTAAACGCAGAAGGGGAGGAGAGAGAGAGAGCACACATGGAACCCACCAGTAAGTGAAGGCGAATAGTACTAAAAATAATATTACATGTTATCCATTAAATAGGCTGTGGTAATATAAAAACATTATGTGAACAAAGGGGGTACAACAAACATTGTTGTTCTACGTATGTTGCCTATTGACGTGCGGCTTGAAGGCCCGGTCGCATGTTCGATCCTCGTCCTTTATTTTTTAATTTGTATATGGGTCCAAATTTGTTTCATGACATGTGGGCCCCTCGGTGTGTAGTTTGTAGCACTTTAATTTGTGGGTCGAAATTTGTTCCATTCCAAGTGGACTATCGGTGTGTAGTTTTGTAGCTTATTTATAATAATTAAAGAGAACAACATAGTTTTTGCAATAATACCATGGTGCGACGTTGAAGGCGAGAAAGGACGTGCGAGAGAGCGATGACCGAGCCAGAGGGAAATCAACTAGGGGAGTTGCGGGGTTGCAACGGTGTTTGGAGTAGTTGTGGGTCAAATGCTACGAAAATATAATCTAAACGGAATAAATGCCTACACAAATTAATCGAAGGTTGGAGTGCCCCTCGCAATGTAAATAGCTCTGGCTTTGCGAGGGATGGAGAGGTAGTAGCTTCAACGCGTGGAAGATACAGTGTGAGAAAGCGAGGTCAATCGAGAGACATATAGATAGAGAGACAAAGTGAGTGTGGTCCGACATTCATTGAACAAATATATATGCTCCGGAGAGATATTGTCCGATTGAGCTTTTGGCAAGGGTGAGGGCTGTAAGATAGAGCTTGAGAGATGATCCAGTCACAGACGTGTAGATATATTTTGTGCGTGGGAGGAAGCAAGGTCAACCGATCACACAGGGTCGCCGTGCGATCGAAAGAGTGAGACGGGTTGGAGAGAGTGACCTAGATAGACGATGTGAGTAAGAGAGTATACGATGTGAATAGGTCGAATTGGGCTCAAACATGGTGATATATTGTTTTTGTCCAAGAAAGAGCGAGGTCAATTGAGACATATGGAGAGAGATAGATAGATAGATAGATAGATAGAGAGAGAGAGAGAGAGAGAGAGAGATTGAGTGAGCGTGGCCCACCATGAGGTCGAAAGAGTGGCGGTGGCTTGGATGGACTGACCTAGATAGACAATCTGCGTGAGAGAGTATAGAGTGTGTCGATCAAGGCCCGAACAGGGAGATATATCATTTGTGTGTGAAAGAAAATGAGGTTAAACGAGACTCAGATAAAGAGAGCGAGATTGAGCGAGTGTGGCCCGCTGTGCGGAAGAAAGAGTGAGACAGTCTCGAGGGAGTGACCTAGATATACAACGTGCGTGCGTGCGCACGAGAGGTTGGGGGGATAGATAGGCAATGCATGTATTTAGCGCGAGAGGGTGAGAGGGAGAGGGGGGGAGAGAGAGAGCTCAGCATGGGGTGCAATGGCGGGTGTGTGAGGTAAATACATTTGGTAACAGAGTGGAAAAAGGGGTTGTGTAGTTGAGAGACTTAGAGATCGAAACATGGAGAGAAAGAATGAACGTGTGTTGGAAACCGATAGCTTCCTAAGGTGGTTAGGAGAGGAAGATTGACCGATACAGGAAGTATGTAGCGTGTGTGCGGGGGGGGGGGGGCTAAAAACAACATTTGAATGTACATAGTACGAGACTTAATATCGATGTTTCAATTCGGTGTACATTGTAAGATTTGAACCGAGGACCATGCATACGGGTAATTATTTCGAATTCGTGCCATACTAAGTTTCGAAAAGTTGACATTGACTCAATTTGTTGTGCTTTTTTGTAGGTCATATGTTTGAATCCATCCAAAAGTTTTCTCACTACCATGGTGTTCATCATATACATATGAATTTGTATTAAAAAAGTAGCATGGATACAGTGAAATGTGAAATCCACGTTAGAATTGGAGATCGCTACGTGACACACACTCTAATTCAAATAACTAATTATGTGACACACACTCTAATCCACGTTAGCGTGGATACCGTTTCGATTTTTTTCAAACAACTCCTCATTAATTAATTTATAGTACTCCCTCTGTTCACTTTTATAAGACCTTGAAGACATTTCAGACAATGTGCAAAACAGTTCATTTTAAGTTGTCTGAAACGACTTACAAAAGTGAACGGATGGAGTATCTCGTTTCGAATGACTAATTCTTGCAAGGAAAACACGGGCATGGTAATACATACAGATTCGTTTGCAAATGAAAGAAGATCCGTTTGCATTCTCAAATGTAGGCGCACCAGGCAGACCAAGGTCGTGTCGGGGTGGATGCTGCTTCGGTGCCTTAAAGGCAACTTCCCTTGGGTGACTGACATGGGGGCCAGCCACCTGTTGGGCCCACATGTTATGAACACAAAGGCAGGTGCCTTAAGGCACCAAAGCATAGTCCTGTCGGGGTGGTCGCGTGTGTCGGACGGACGCGTAGCACCCAGCCACCCACCCCCCTCCCCCCCAAAAAAAGGACGATGACAATATAAGTTCACGCTTCCATGTTTCGGATTGAAATATCTAGCGATCCCAATTCCAGCCCTGCAAAATCTCTCTTTTCCACCGTCCCCTTCCACGCCCAGATTGCTCAAATCCCTAATTCGCCGCCAACCCTCGAATCGCCCCTCATCTCGTCTCTTTCCCCACTGTTCCCCACCTCTGTGCCGGACGACAATGACGAAGACGACGGTCACGCTTCACCACCGCACCGGAGCTACCCCATCTACGCCCTCGTCCACCGCACCGGGTGGTCCACCGACAACGTCGGCCGCCACAACCGACGTGCCCCACAGACACAGAGTTCCACCACATCAGGTGCGCTTCACCGACACCGTCTCCTAGCTCACCGGGGCTACTTCACCGAGCACATTGTCGCACCTCCGCCCCCCCCCCCCCCGAGGCCATTGGGGCTTCACCAACGGTCTCGTCCACCGCATCATAGCGCTCCGCTGCCACTCAAGATCTGCATCCGTGCGCGGCCAGCCAACGCCAGTGCATCACCCTCAACGGCTCTGAAGTGACCTGCACTCTATCTAGGCGAGCATGCCCAAACGCCGGCCCGAACTAGGTATCCACACATCACTCCCTTGTGCACTGTTCTGATGATGTTTGGATATCCTTTCACTGCTCTCTTAGCTTACATGCCTATGCAACTCTGACTTTAACTCTTATTTCTTCTGGAGATATCATCTGAAACAAGCAAATCCATTTTTTAGCGAAGCATGACGGCGCTACGGGATCTGGTAAACATCCTGCACACCCTTATAACCTTGTAAGTATCTGTCCTCCGGTACAACATCAAGGTCGATTCCTATTATTTGATCAACCATTCGCCATGTCAAAAATTCAGAGGGGGATGCAAGGAGCACAAGGCCTGCACATCCAAGCAAGTGGTAACATGGACTTGTACATGGAACATCCCAAGCGCAAGCAGAGCTGCAGTGAGCCTGTACAACGAGCTAGCGTAAGTCCCTGCATTTCATTTAATTCGTATTGGCATTCGTGTATGATTTGTGTGCAGTGGCGGATCCACGAATTCAAGTTACCAGGGGCGAACATTTAACTTAAAAAATACGAAGGCACTTGCACTCCGGAAATCAACATAACTTGAGAAATGTGAAGCTACATGCACTTTGAAAACCAGCTAATGATCCAAAGTAGTTCAGATTATAAACACTAAATGATGCAAGCACCAAAAAACACAAAATGCAACATGGTGTACAAGGACTACAAACATGGTCTGTACCTGCTTGAATTATTCGTTCTCTGGCTGAAAATATCGAAGTGTAATTGCACCTATAACCAGTGCGCAAACTGCATATCAATATATCTATCCTGCACAAGTATGCCAATAGTTTCAAACAACAGATTAGAAAAGTATTTATGCTATGTTGTCATGATACGGGGACTTTCTGGTAGATGGCCTCGACGTTTCCTCAAGCTATGAAAATGCACTATAATTTGCTTGTCATCAATGCCTGCAAATCTCTGTCTCTCTCAACATAGCAGATCATCATTAGACACTAAATCCTTCAATGAGCTTGCAAAATGCTTGCATTAGATCCCTCATTAGACACTATATGTTCATCACCAGGAGCATGTAAAATGTTTGCATCAAATCCTTCATTAGCAGTCTGTTCATTAGACACTTCAGGCTCAAGAACAACATGAGCTTGTATGTTTGCACGGAAACTTGATTAGATACATCAGATTCAGTCAGTTCAGTATTGATTGGGGGAGTTATAAAATAAGTAGAAATTGGTTTCATTTTCTCATAGATTCCCTACATACAAGCAGTTTTACAACACCGTCAGGTTTAACTATTGGCCAGAAATTGAAGAGTTGAATTAGATATAATCAGGGATGTGATGTACCTGCTCGTTGCGCATGCTACTCTTGCAAGCTGCGACTGTCCGTTTGCGCAAGCTCGATGCCATGCCCGTGCTGCCGCCGCTGCCTCCCACGCAGGCTACACCCAGGGTTGGATCTTCATCTTCTTGTCCTTCCGTTCGCTTGAAGCCCGGCGACCGCCCTCCAACGAGGGCGCGAGGAAGTGCTGTGTCGGTCTGTCCAGCGGCGGCTAGGTTAGGAGCGAACCAGACTGGAGGCTGGAGCGAATGAATTGGGATTTTTCCTGCTGTCGATCGATATGGGAGGCGCTCGTTTGGGCCGCGAGCCTGCTATAGGGCCTGCCTTGCACTTATGTTATTGGCCCATCCAAATTGAAACATTTTTCTTCATTTTTTACATTGCCTGCTCGTGCGTTGGGACGAACAAAACTAGCGTGGGCCAACCTGGACGACTCAAACTAGGTGCACACTTTCCAGCCACCTGAGGCGGCCGCCCATACCAGCCCCTATGGTGGCGTCGCCCCTTTTTGCGTGTATGATTGGATAGTGAAAAATATTCCAGTGGCGCTTTTGATTTACCCACAGAATGGTTGAATTGCTTGTTTCTATGAACTGAGTTCGCCAATAATGTGAAGGATGCCAGTCTTTTCATCCTATTGTAGATTGCTTAGATCTCGATATGCCAAAAGTAATCGCATGAAATATACAGTAAAAGCCAGTGTGATGTGTGTGGCTACAACTAGTCTGACTACACGTCCTCATATAACATATCAAGGACGCACCATCTTACCAGATTAACCATTCGACTTACCAATGCAGTGTGGGAAGAAAGAAGTATTGGGACTGCGTATCCAAGCAATTGATGCCATGGACTCCTTCGTACAACCTTGTAAGCGAAAAAGAAGTTGCAGTGTGCCTGTACAAAGAACTAGCGTAAGTTCAGTTACCTGCTTCTCGGAATTTTAGTTAGCCACTTATTGCAAAATTGTTCAATTACGTTGCTTGGCTTAATTTAGTTTGCTACTGATTACATAATGCCACAGCCTGTTAATCATATTGTAGACTGCGCCTATCTATGTGTTTGATACTTACTGTTAAGAATTACCTGTTTGCCTTAACTTAAATATCTACTTGTTTGTTTAACTGCTTTGCTGCTGCAACAGCGGGTTACAATGATGTTAATAACTACTTTTCAGCATCCAATTGAAACTCTTTAATTCCTTGTTTGTTTAACTGGTTTGCTGTTATAACTCCCAGTTGAGATGTTTTGCTAACTTCAACTTTTCTGAATCCAATCGGAACTTTAATGGCAAAACAGGTTAGCCCAAGATCAAAGAGCGAGGTCCCCATGGACGTTGCATCATCCCACAGCAGTGGCACCGGCCCAATCGTGCATTATGAATTGCCAACTGCTGATGCTCTAGAGGCTAAACTAGTGGTAGAAAGAGATTCTGCTTCTGCACTTAGAGATGAAGTTGACATGTTGAGGAAGCAAACAGCACAATCACAAGCAGTACTCAAGACAACCATTAAATATTTGGTGGATTTCAAAACGAAGCAAGCTGAGACTGACCAGATTGTTAAGGTCCTGAAGGAAAAAAGGAAATTAAATTCCTACTTGGTAAATCATAGGTGAAATGTTCTTTCCATAGTTGAATAACCTTTGTGTTGTTTGTTCATGTAATCAATCAAACCATTTGTTTTAGAGATCATGTAATAATTGTTTTTTTTGTTTTTGGTTTGTAATTTTATTCGAGCACAAGTCTGTATTAATTGATAAGACTCGGAGACATTTCATTTGGATTGCTGTGCCAGACCTACAAATATGCCAATCGGGCTGAATGTGCATTCAGCAATAGTAGTAGTATAGATGGACCATAAGTGGCACGCATCGGAAAGGGCCAAGATGCTGGCTAAAAAAAGGATGCTGTTGTAGCCAAAAAAAGTACAGCGGCCTGGCTTATGTATGTTAGTTGATATTATTGATCCATATACTCTATAAGTGTTTATATGTCTGTTAGTTCTGTACATTCTTGGTTGATTGACTCGGTATTTGAATCATGATACATCGCTTGTGTACATATCTAAATGGGAGTACACATTATGTTGCATGTGACATTTGAGTTGGACATGAAGTGTTCCAAATATTCGAATTCACCTTAAACTGGATTCTAGCTTCTGAATTTGAGTATCGGCATTTGTAAACCATATTCTTATATGACAGTGGAATACATCTTTGTCGTCCTTTTGAAGATATATAAAAACACATAGAATGATTTATAAAGATTCATATAGGAATACAAAATGGATTCAAATTTAGTTGCCAGGGTAAACGTGGATGCTTATTGTCCCAAAATTCGAAAGAAGCAGCAAAATGTCCACTCCCACGTCGGCTGCCCGAAGCCAAGTGTTTGGGAGATGGAAATTACTGTCTACCCATTACACGGACAATCCACTGGCCCGATTCCCACTGCTCTAAATAGGGGTAGGTTTAACTTCAATTAGACGTGACACGACCGCCTCTGAGCCCATTCCGACACAGTGGGCGTCAAACATGGGCGGCAAAACACATTTGATTCAAGCTCATCCGAAAGACCTCTGTTTCTCCCTCCATTCCCCATTCAGAAATGGTGGGCGGCAAAACAAACTCGACTCGGCCAAAATCGATGTAGGCAAATATTTTCAATAGGGGCAGGTTTGTAACTTCACTCAGACGTGACACAACCGCCCTACTTGTCAGCCCCGTTCATACACCGTGGGCGCCAACCATGAGCGCCAACCACCCTCTGGGCAAATATTGGCGAGATGCAAGATTACCATCCTATCCCCAACCGACGAGACGTCCAAATTTTAAATGGGGGCTAAGTTCGTAACTTTCCCATATTTCAGACAGGCGCGTCCCAAAAACATGGTTCCCCGTACCTCTCCCTCCATTTTCCCATTCATACACCGTCCACGCTAGAACACCCCATCCCCACACCAGCCTCCGTCCGCCACCCCATCCATCGCTGTCGTCCTCCACCACATCCATCGCCACCATCCTCCACCATGCCGGAGTGCCTACCAAGACTGCATCATCCACTGCTAGAGATGGACGTTTCTCATCCATGGCGACGGACCAATAGCCTTGCATCGCGTCCTCTCGCTTCATCGGCACCGTCGTCCTCTTTGCCGGGGCCGCTCACACGACCTTCTCTTCCACCGCAATGGGACTTATCCCCCGATGCACCCGTCTACCGTCGTAGATCTGCTTTAACGCCACCGACAGCCATCGCACCCCCGATGCCTACACGGCGCCGCAAGAGAGGTGGTACTTCATATCTCCTCAACTTTTTGATCTCAACCAGAAAATAGATCTTCACTTGGTTACTCTACTTTCTTTTCAGCTCTTAGAATTTAGTTCTTAGTTCGAAACAAACAATGGATGCTAAATATCATTTCTCCGGTTTGCAGCTTCAAATCTGCCATGGCAACGCCATAATACGGTTTAATTGATCATGCTTAGGGTTTAATTGATCATGTTGGTTCTGTGGTGGTTTCTTTAATAGAAATCGGAGGGGAAACCCTCTTTTGCTAAAAAAATATGCTTAGAGTTTCCCTCTTTTATGATCACTATACGATCAGAATACGTGCTTCGTGTCATAATAACGCTGCTCCACCCATCAAGCTAAACAAGCTTAGATGTTCAAATACGAATCTGATATTATTAAAACAGAGTTGTTTAATTGGTCAGCTAAATGTTCCTAAATTAGTTTTGAAAATGCATGTTCGCCGCTCGGGTGTGTATCTCTACAGGGTGCCCATTGTGGGCCGGCCCACCCTAGGATTTTGGGTCGTCCCAGGCCCCGATTCCCCTCTGTTCTGCTGCACGCTTCCGATCTCTACTCGCCCCCAGTCGCCTGCCTCGCCGGCGAGTTGCCGTCCCCGGACGGCATGACTCTAGGAGGAGACGCCGGACTAACAGGAGGCTAGGAGCCGTTCGCCCAACAGCGTCACCGCTGCCCGGGCGCGCCGCCGTGCCTACCTTCCCAGTCCGTTCAGGGCTTAGGCGTGCAGCACCCACCAAGCCAGCCCGATTTATCCTGAGATACATCCTCAAGACTCAGCAGCCACTCCTCATCACCCATTTTCTAATTGATTCATTACTCATTAGGCAGGACTGTCATTAGGGTTTGTTGTGTGCTCAGTGCTACCTACACTTAATGGTTCAGATGTATTTCGGTAATCTTTAGTACCTCTAAAGTTCATAGGGTTTTCAAAATTCCGGCCCTCGGAACAGAACCTAGTCATTTTGGATTGTTGGTCGTAGTGACATTGACCCAGATTACTACTGCAAGCCAGGTTTGTTGACAATTTTACTTGTCTTTCTTACTCATTCGATATAATATCCAATTATTCACGTCGATTAGTTGCAAATAATAAGTGCTAGACAGACTTCTTCATTCAGATTTTGGACGGTCTCTTACTACAGTTACAATTCTGCATACTTGTCCAAATAAGCTCACAAGTAAATGATTGATTCACTACATCTATGCTTGCCTTGTCATATTTGTTGTCAATATTCTTTTAGGGTGGACCACCCTATTTCTAAATACTAGAACTGTAGACATGAGTGAATATTATTTCTCTATGTGATCTCTTCCATCATGTGTGGGTAACAAACACTGCATTGTATAGAAAGAAAGTGTCATTTCCAGCTTTTACATAGGTTTCGATATTTTACATGGAATACAATCTACCTACTTGCTTTGTATCACACTACCAACACTCCACCCTTGAAGCTAAACATTACGCCACTCATAATTGCTTAGTTTATTTGTTCAAATACAAATTTCATTTGATTCTAATGTTCCCACTTCAGTTTTGAAATGTGTGCCTGCCTGTTATAGAGACGTAAGGGGTTTGTATTTCTGTGTGTGGTCTGGTCAAGACAGTTGGGGAGGTGAACTTTGCATATGCAGGGGTTTATAGGGAGACACTCTCCAAGTTGAATCCACAATGCATTCCCTAGATAATCTGACTACTTTTTATGTTTTCATGAATCTCAGATTCTGAACAGCATCATAATGATTATGAGCTTGCGCGTGTGAAAAGAATAAAGCAGAACAATGCCATGGATGTCAAACTTGGCGTTATGGGACTGAAATCAAGTCTGGATGCAATGCAATGCAAATGCTCTCCACCTACAGATTCATGGTCAGAATATGATCCAAATAGTGATTCTAAGCTAGAGGGAGACCTAAGTCAATGTAGCTCCCTAGTGAAGGAGTCAGAGGAAGATGCCCTATCTTATTCACCCATCAAGGTACTTGCTCTAACTTTCCAAGGTTACATTGCTCGCACATATCTTGCAACTGATGCTTTGCATTGCTTCTACTTTGTTGAACTGCCATTAGCTTAGTTTACACATCGTGTATGTGAATACGCCCTGCCTATCCATTTTCAGTACATATTCCATCTGTCATCATACCATATTTATCCATTCAAATGATGTTCTTGTGTATCAGACGTTCAAAAGGAAGAGGGCGATTGCTAATCGTGGAGGAGCACAAGAAAAGTATTTGGAAAAGGTAGTGGCACCTGATAAATCAAATAGCCCATTAGGTGTAGTTGCAATATCACCTGACCCACAAGATACTCCAACTCTAACAGACTCTAGCCCTACTACACTGGTCATTTCTGATGCCCCAACTCAGCAGACCCCAACTGCAGCAAACAGTATGATTATGCCAGTTGACATAGCACCAGTTGTACGACGCAAAACCCCCATTCCAGCAAAGAGTACACCAAATCCAGTTGCCAAATCCCTTTTCGAACTAGAGAGAGCCCCAATTGCAGCAAATAGGAGCTTATGTTCCATTTCTTCCCAGTTTAGAAGACGAAGCTTATGTTGTTGTCAGGAACTTTGTGTGCATCTTTCCTTCATGGAAAGATTGTACCATAGACACAGAACAATTTCCAGTCTTCCTCCGCAACTTACGCATAAGTAATGTACTAATGTTATTCATGGTCATTACTGCATATGTTTCTACTGACAGAAGATACAAGATTTCATTCTTTTAAATAGGCGAGGAGCAAACTGGATTGTGATGACGAGCAAGGGTTGGTTGCGCTTTTCAAGCACTCGTTGATGACGTATCGTTCCTACCTGAGGCAAGTGCACTTCGATGGCAAGCCTCTGAACAAAATTTCTATAAAGTCTTCGGTGCTACATTTATCCGACGGTGACTAGAATAATCTTGTTACACATTGGTCTCGGCTGTAGCGTAAGGTACTGTCTATGATATCACATCACAATTTGAACTACATTTCTGCATTTTCCTTAATGTCTCACTTGTACAAAAATTGTTAGCAGAAGAACATTTGTTCTCAAGGGACCACAGAATCTCGCAACTATACTGCACACTGCATTGCTCTTGTGAGTACCTCTTGCCCTGTATGACCATACTTACTTTCATAGCTGTTTGATTATGTAGCATCACTGCACATGTTAGCCTCGTAATCGTCCATTTGGTGGACATTATAAGATCCGTATGGACTCTTACACAAATTTAGAATCAACCCAATGCTTTTGAAGAGGTTTAGCTCTGATGTCCTCTTGTAAGGACTGAATGTGGTCTATCACTATACTTACATTAACACCTACTTCCTCCGTCCCATAATATAAGAACGTTTTGTACAGTACACAAGTGTTCAAAACACTCTTGTAATATGGGAAGAGGGATTGGTTCATTTTGTAGCATTCTGCATCTTATCTCCCTCACCCACCATTTACTAAAAAAGATCAGATCTATATTTAATCTTACCAACAAGTAGAATACACAGACAATGCCAGTGCAGAAGTGTAGCCCATTGCTCTTGTCAGTACATTTTGTCCTGTAAAGCTTGTACTTCCAGGGATTGGTAGTTGATTATGTAGCATCAATCTGCATCTTATCTTCATTATCCTCTATCCCTTCCTGTATTATCATATCTATAATTACTCTCTACAAAATGTAGAGTACACGCAATGCATATGAAGAAGATTCGGTGCTGAAATTCTTGAGTTATCCTTCCCTTGACATGGAGAAGGGCATTATAAAGCCGGTGTTAACTGTTAATGTAAGTCAGTCCTTCTAAAGCCTTTATCCTCAACTACTGTTTAATTTGCTCATACTCCCTATTGTTTACTGCTGTTTAGTTTGTTGTTTCTACCAAAATGCATGCTCGTAAGAACCGTAAGTTCTAAGTTTTACTTGTAAAACCAAATTCCTTATTCATACCATGCACATTACTTAATACTTCCTATATGTATGCTTGGTTTTGTGGATCTATAATCCAGTGTGTGGTGAAGCAGCCCACGTTTGCACCTTGTCATCTCCTGTTTTCTCTTACTGATGTGGTTGATGATATGAACAACATGCCATGCACATTATCCAAAATAGATACAATGATTTTCTTTGCCCTTCATCTATGCTTGTTATGTTGACATGGTAATCCAGTAGTGTGGTGAAGCTACCCGCATTATGAACAATGCCAAATTATGCTATTGATATTTTGAACTTACTCTTTATTTTCTAATTTGAAATTGGATAGAATTGATAGAATAGTTATCATCTTTGTTTATACACGTGCAAAACCCGTCATCTCTTTGCTTTGTTTCAGGGTGATATGCCTGATGGCATGCACAAGTCTGCTGAAGGCTGTGATACAAACCCAACATATATTGCAGCAAAGAAGGCAAAACATCTTGAAGATAGCGAGACAACCCCTAAGTCTTGTCTTGATGTCGTGTTCAAGTTACTTGAGACTAACAGTCAGACAAGCTCATAGAATTTGTTGTCTGAATCAGTTCGACTTCTTCAGTCCCAAGTTCTAGCAGAAAGGCATTCTACAACTCAAATTCGACTTGAAGACCTATCTCTAAGAAAGATTGCAGAGAACACCAATGAGAACCTCATCGCTAAACAGCTACACTTGGAAGCTATGACCGACATGCTAGGCCGGTCTCACAGCCTTGCTCAGCAGCTTGCGCAGCAGTTCCCCTGCAAGGCTAACCTTTCTTGAACTGTCTTGGAAGTGGTCTCGGTTCAGTATTATTTTGTTACGCTGCAATGGTGCCCAGTTTTTGTAATCTGCTTCTTCATTGCGCTTTATGATCACTGATGGCGAACTTCGATGCCCAGTGGATGTAATATACCTTAAATCCTTTATTGTATAGTGTAGGTTTATTCTTAGTTACTATGCCATAATTTCTTTATTGTATAGAGTAGGTTTGTTCTTAATTCCTACTAGTTACTGCCATCATTCGCTATCTGAAAAAAAATCAGATGTAGTCGACCGGGCTGAAACATTCGACTCTAACGGGCCAGGTTTTTAGCGGGCCACAATTGGGCCGGCCTGCGTCTTTCTTGGGCCCGAATGATTGGGGCCTTCACACATTGCGCCAAGCCCAAACTTACACCGGCCTATATTTAAGTTGGGACTTTTGTCGACCCAACGCTTAGTTTGGCCCAGGTAGCGTTGGGCCGTTAACAGGCTGAATATTGTACTGGCATGTTACGGCCGAGATGAAACCATGGGCCTTTAGCAGGCCAAAATGCATGTTGGGCCTCAATTTTCAGTAGTCGTCGACGGGCCTTCAGCAGGCCGAAATGTAGACCAGGCCGTTTTGGGCCCAGTTAGCTCACGGGTCGGTACCACGCCGAAACATATCTCAGGCCTTAGTTGGCCCACTATTATCATGGGCCTTTAAGAGGCCGAAAGCTTAGTACAGGCATCAACGGGCCGAATTACGCGACAAGCCTTTAATAGGCCCAAAGTCACGTTGGGCTTACCTGTTGCCACCTTTAGCACGGGCCGTTAGTGGGCCCGATGTCCCGTCGGACCATATATGGCCCATGGGCAGCACGGGCCATTCCCAGGCCAAAAGTCACATCGGGCTACAATGGGCCCATGTCTACATCAGGCCTCTAACAGGCTGAAAGTCACTGGGCTGTAGTTGGGCCCAAATATTCGGCGAACAATTAACGGGCTAGATCTGGCTTCGGGCCGCAAATGGGCCCAAATATTGGGTGAACAATTAACGGGCCAGATCTTGCTTCGGGCGGTAAATGGGCCCAAATATTGGGCGAACAATTAACGGGCCAGATCTAGCTTCGGGCCGTAAATGGGCCTTTATTAAGCAGGACGTTATTGGGCTGGCCCACTAGTACCTGATTAAGTTCTACGGGCCTTTGACTGGGCCAGCCTTTTTAACCTATATGGGCCTCTGTTGGGCCCAGCCACGTGTCGACGTATCATAGGCATGTCTCCTCCAATGGACGGGCGACATCTGGCCCACTGACGAGCTGACAGGTGTTCCCTTTGGCCAATCAGAATTTTACACGTGGAAATTTCCCATTGGTCAGGGCTGTTAACTGTTTATCGGATCCAAAATCCGACCCAATAGCTTAACAGCGTTCCATTACGGTGGTTGCCACATGTCGGTCACCCTTGACGAAAGCACTTCTGTGACGCGCGATTTATCGTCATGGAAGTGGACACTTCCGTGATGATAATTTTGGTAATGTCATGGAACACTTCTACGACAGCACAGGTATGGCTATCTTGATTCTGTCATAAAATCGTCAAGGATGTACATGCATGACAAAAAATGCGACCTACTGTGTAAAACACGTACCATCATGGAAGTGTATTTTTTTTGTAGTGCAAGCATTGGCTCCATTCCGTCCTTGTATGGCTCTATGTATCTCTCGCCATTTTGCAGCACCTTGTGTGATCTTTTGTAGGGTGTATGGATACTCTCCTTCAATCTCGTGCTCCTTCATGCGATCTTCCATGTTCCGTATCCAGTGTGCTACCTCCGGTTGTGTCATAAATCTCGGAAATACTCGTCCATCTCCATTCATCATCTTTTGGATCCAAGGGCTTTGGGGTGAGATTCAGAGAGATAGAGTGGGAGGTATACACACAATGCAAACAATGGTTTTGAAATGGGCGTTTTGTTTTGTGGTTGTTAGAAAAATATCAAACAAAAGACAGCTCACAATCGTCGCATCTAATGTAAGTATATAACAGGGGTTTGGTCTACTAAAGGTCAATAAATATTCAAAGTCGCCAAACTCTTCAAGGCTTGTTCATGTCTTCGATGGCTTATTTCGATCGTGCTTGTCCTTCGCAAGTCCTTTTGCCAGATCATCTCTGTTGACGCAAAGTCTTTCACGACGTCCTTTAATATTCTGGAGTTGCGTTCCAAACTTATGGGTTTCAACACCCTTGGCATGAGCCATGGTCCTACTGTCCTTCAGTTCCTGACAAATATCCGGTATCTCGAGGTTTAGCTCCTCCAGCTTGGCTACTTTCAGCTTCTAGGTCTTGAGTTCTTCACGAACGACTTCCTTGTCAAATACAGCTTCCTGCAGATCCATCTTAAAACTCCTGATGTAATTCTCCAAATCCTGGTGATAGACCAGCTACGTTAAAACTGCATCCTTTGCTGACAGATGCTCCATCAGCCTTCTACCATCCAATCCTTCCATGCATATGCATGCTTAACTCAGCTTGGTGACAATATCATAAGCGGGCGATAACATCATGGATAGCCGTGCTTCTTCCCTTGTAATTGTCATGAGCTATCATTCTGTAGTTGATATCTCCTGCCTTATGGGTTTCTTGACAAAAACTTTGAGTTCTAACGATCCATGTCCCGGTCTTTCTCTGATACGCCTTTATCTCGGGTATTGACAGCTTCCATAGTCTGCCAAGTTTCATAAAGGTAGCCTTCATAGGTCATACTAATCTAGAAATTCTTCAGGGCCTTCAGTTTCTCCTAGTCATCGGAGTCTTCAAACATTGTAGTTTCCATCATTGTAATGCATGGTAAAAATCCTCTTCATTCCCAAGTGGTCTTAGTTGTCCGATATCTTGTACTTCTTGGAGTGGTCTCATCAGTAGAATTCTTCGTGTGGTCAAAAGGGGAAAGGGGTATAGTCTAACTAAAAGGGAATATTTGAATAAGCTCATAAGAGAAGAGAGGTAAAAGATCTTTTGAAAGTAAAGTTTTTTGAGAAAATCTTTCCTATGGGCTTGCCAGTTTCTAGGGTCACGTCCTATAGTCAACATGTGCTCTGATACCTTCTTGTAGCGACCCGACCTCAGACGGTCAAGTCTCTGTGCTTAAGTGTCATCCCTGGATCGGTATGCTGACACGCATAGTACTCAAGGATTTATAACAGAGGTAAATCACATGTATAAAGTAATGTAAATACCATTACCTCAATCCATAAAGCGGAAGAAACAACAAGGTTGTGGATTCCCATCAACACCAACGGCAAAGTTGAGTGTACAAATCGTAACCCTAACATATCACTTACTCGTCATAAGAAATCCTGCAACATGAGACATTGCAGCCATGTAGGTCACTACATTGAATATACTGGCAAATTGACACCATAGGATAAATGATGAATAATAGCTATCACTACATGCATATTTGGCTGGTGGAAAGCTCTAAGTTTATTTTTGCATAAAGCCAGTTTTTCCCTACAACAAAGGATTATTTTTTTACTACACAGTTATTTGAAAATATTAAGAAGGTATACCCCAACTCAATCACTATTAAAAGTTAACAACCCAACAAATTAATTAAGTAACATGATGAGATCAACATGATAATCCAAGAACCAGATATTCAAGATGTCCATAACCGGGGACACGGCTAATCATGATTAGTTTGTACACTCTGCAGAGGTTTGCGCACTTTTTCCCACAAGACTCGATCTCCTCTGTTGGATTTATCGCACTACATGGTGTTTGAGAAATGGATGACCGAGACACAGTCTTTCAGAAGCGTTAGCACCTTACGATGGGTAGACAGTTACACCTACTTTCCCCTACACCTGCTAGTCTACCACTGTAAGAGTTCACACAACTTAATCAACTATGCTAGAGCCCATAATAGCTTGTGGATGCACACGGAAGTTTCTAGCATGAATAATCTTATGATCCCTTTGAGCCTGGGTGGCAGTCCATAGGAAAATCACACGGAACCCCAGGATTTCCAAAAAAACAGGCAAAACTGGATTCCCCAGGTGCCTCAATCCACCCAGATGTGCATTAAAGTAGCCACCTTAAGTTGAACCTTAGCTAACAATAATCTCTCACATCTTTCATGAATTCTCTCAAACCAATCCATGTCTACGAGCATAGCATGGCAGTATGAGCATAACGTAAAAGTAACTCCCAAGGTTTGAATGCAGGACAATGGGTACTACCTCATCAACTACTTCCCAATACCACATGTTATCAAATCCAAACCATGCAATGTTTCAGGGTGAAACTAATGCATAAAAATTGGGTATGAAAGGGATATGATCAAAGTGTGAACTTGCTTGTACTGTTGATGAAGAAGCTTCGAACTCAATACTCCTGATAGTTCTATTCGTCTCACTCCGTTCAATCTATCATAAGCAAGCAATGGTAACCACACATAAGCAATCACTCAAAAACATCGGAAAGAAAGAAGAATACAATTCGGAAAACTTCAAAACCAAGCAAATAACTCTTGCAACATAAAACAATTTATAACAGTACCAAAATTAAGTGAATTTGGCATTATCAGAAAGTTTAGGACAAGAGCTTCGACTTGCAAAAAGAATCGGTTCAAACGGAGTTATAAACCTCAAGTTACGATCAAAAGAAGATTCAAATTCAAATCTGTTTGAATTCAAATTTTAAACTTTTAAAAACATGTTTAAGTTGTTTATCTGGAGAGGGGATCATAACAAAGAATTTGGCGTTGGTTTCGTTGGATTTGGACAAGTGGGTAAAAAGTTGTGAGTGTTTGAAAACCAGGGGCTATACTTCAATTAAAATAGTTACAAACGGGTCCCTGGCCACAAAAACAAATCTAATATATGAACGTTCGCTATCGAGGCTTATATAGCGAAAACGTCCACTACCAACGCTAAACGAATGAATGTTCGTTCGCTAAACATACCGGTTTGAAAATAAAAAAATGAAACGTGGATCTAATCCGGACCGTCTAACCTAGATCTAACGGATGAGGGAGGAGTTGGGAGGTACCGCGGCGGTGGAGGTCGACATCGCCGGAGAAGAAGGCCGCGGTGGCTAGGGCGTCGAGGGGACAGCTGCTCCGGTAGTCATCCGGCATGGCAGAGGGGTCAGGGAGAAGAGGCGCGACGGGGGGACTCTGAAGGTGGTGGTGGCGTCGAGCGTAGGCGGCGGTGGAGCGCGGTGCAACGGCGACGGATCTCGTCGGAGCTCGGACTCCGGCGAGGGTGTGCGGGACGTGGGGGTGAGGGCGGCTGTGGTTTGGGGGAAAAGAGGCCGGGGTCGGGGCTTTATAGGACGCGAGGCTTCGGCAAGGGGCAAGGCGAGGGGACGGTGTCCCTTTCGGACACGGCGGCGGCCGGCGAGTCATGCTGGAGACGGACTCAAGTCGCGAGGGGACGGACCCGACAGGTGGGTCCCACCTGTCGGTGGCTGAGCGAGGCGGCGGCCGATCGCAGGCGCGAGCGGGCGAGCGGAGCGGAGCAACTTCGGGCGCGGCTGGGCTTCGGCTGGGCACTGGGCCGTGGCCTGGCCTGGGAGCTGGGTCGGCCGAGTCGACGGGAGATAAGAAGTTTTTTTAACAAACACATTGTTTTTTTCAGACAATAAATAAAAGTAATTATATAGGCATATAATCTATCAAAGTTTTCAGAAAACGATTTTCTACAACATGATCATTTTTCTAGTATCAAATAAAATCCACAAAATTTTAAATAAAGCAAAGAGTGCTTCTGCTACAATAAAACCTCATAAAAATCATTTTAAAAATACCAAAATGACTTCAAATTTATTTCTCTCCATTTTTCCACTGTAGGGAATCATTTTACCCTAATTTCCATATATTTTATTTTTGGAGAAAAATAATTTGAATAAAACCCAAATAACTCCCAATTGAAAATAATTTCAAAAGGACTTTAAATTGGATTTCTTTTAAACTCCCAACTCATATTTCATATGTTTTGAAGAAGTCATTTTATCTTCTCTCATGAAAATCATTGAGTTGCTTAAAGTTTATGAATATGAAAATATTTCCAAATGGAACTCGAATCTTTTCAAAACCCTTTTCATTTATTTAAATGGAAAAAGTAATGTCATCTTCTCTGTAGAGTTTTGTGATGAAAAGAATTTGAATTCAAGGAGATCAGAAAGCAAAGTGAAAGTTTTTGGGAAAGTCATATTATTCCCTCTCATTTAACTTTCAAAAAGTTTCAAGTTTCACTCAGTTTCACACAAGCAATCATACAATCAATCAAAACTATCTATTTAATATAACATTCCAAAATTTAGAATTTTGGGATGTTACAAAGTGCTTCAGCATCTTGCTCCTCTCGGTGTTGGCGCGCCCGCTCTTCCTCTTGTTGGCGTTGGTGTTGCCTTTCTTGTGCTTCCGTAAAGGTAGCTTGGTTTTGGCGATGTCGATGTTCTTGCGCTAGAAGTTGCTTTTCAGGATCGATGCCGTGAAGAGGATTGCGGTTTGCTTGACAGTTTTGGCGCACGGCTCATTGAAGAGTGTTAGATGTCGGAGTACTTGAGCCGGAGATGGTATCGTCGGAATGTCGACTCGAGTGGCTCTGTCTTGAGTAGGATGACAAGGTAGAAGAGCGGTTGCCCAACAAGGCACGAATCTCATCCATTCTTGCATTGCCCTCTTGTTTTGGTTTGTCGAGCTTGTTGTCGAAGTAGTCTCTTGTACGTTTCTTCGAGAGGCATAAGTCAGTGGCGAGATTGTCGATGCGGTCGATCATTGCTTGTTGTTCTTGATGCAAAGCTTGTTGTGCACCAAAGAGGTGTATCTTGGTGACGTAGGAGGTCATGTCGTCGTCTTGCTCGATGAAGAGTGGGTTGGTAGAAGAACTCGGCATATCCATCATGTGGAAGTGGTAGTGAGTAGGAAAATGAGAGAACAAAACCAAAGTTACCTTTCCAAAGATTGTGGATGTAACAAGTACGATCTCACGTGATGCTATAATAGTAAAATTGGTACCGGGTATTGTTTATCACACCTACAAGTAAAAGGCTTATGGAGGAGCTCAGTTAGGAAGTGGCACAAATAATTCAAGCAAATGTTAGTAAAGATATTGAAAAAGTTGAAAAGATTCACAAATGGCAAGTAAGACAAATATATCAAACCCAAGTATATCACTAGGAGCACACACATGGAAGATAAATGGGACCCGCACAACCAAGGGGTGAGCTCTAAGATGTGGAACCACGGAAAATGCTCTTGTTGTATGGATACTAGAGAGACGCTAGCTCGATTGCTCTAATGGGCTGGATACACTAGTGCACCAACCTAAAGAGAAATGGGTCATCTCACTATCCCAAGTATGCTTATGTATATATGAACCAAGATGATGAAATAGGTAAAGTGGCTCGATGCTATTGCTTACAAGCTCTTGCTTTTCTTCCTTCTTTTTCTTAAAAGCTTTTCTTCTTCTTTTTTGACTATGCCACAATGCTTGATATACGAGCCACAATGCGAGGTAACAAGTAGTATATGCACAGGAGAGACGTAACACTAATGTTTCACTAAACGCATGGCCCGGCAATACTCAACAAGCTAGTCTCAATGGGTAAGCTACACAAAGGAGTCTCGCAGCTATCAAGGTAATGGCAAGGGTAAGACAATGGTGTCGTCGAGATTACCGTCAATGGTTTGTCGTGTGTAAGCAAGGACGGATGATGATGAATGATGATGACTTGGCTGTAGTCGATGTGGAGTCTTAGTCAATGATCGAGTGGCGTTGATGATGATGTCGAATCGTGCCTAAGTAGCTGAAACACCTTAGGAAACGACAGAAACCGCAGCCCAAAACTCAAACAACCACAAGAAGTATTGGGGAAGAACACAAGTGGTGGTGGGCAAATAAAATGACGCAAAACAGAAAATGGCCGAAAGGCTCTGGATGGTCCGTGCGCACAGGGTAAGTGAGGCCTATGTGCACGGGGTCCGATGGCCCGTGTGCACGGGGTCCTCGGGAAGCAGATAAAAAGATTCGGATCTGTGGTGATTTCCAAAGTTGAGACCAAATTCGATGGATGGAAGTATGGGGAAGATGGTAGGGGGTAGATCCACTTGCCAAACACCAAATTCGTGGATCAAATCAACCAAATCTCACAAGATCCAACAAGCTGCAAGAAAATTTTCGGGGCTATTTTTGGTGGGGATTTTTGAATTAGGACAAAAAAACAAATCTAGCTAGAAAGTGGTGGGTAGGGACTCCAAGATGTGAATCAACCTTGCTCATGATACCAACATGTTGTAGGGTGAAACCCTAAGATGGATCTTTTCACACTTGGAGAGGGAAAAGGGAGATGAACACCAAGAACGCAAAGAGGAAATCACTCCAACAATACCCAATTACACATCCACTAGAATAGCAAACACAAGATCCACAAGTTCACAAACACAATCAAAGGAAAGATACAATGATAGAGTTCTTCCCACTCCTTGGAGATGAGGTCTTGATGATGGTAGTCTTCTCCAAGAGGAGGTCTTGACATGCACAAGTGGATCCTCTCCTAAGAGGTCTTAAGAGGCCTTGATCTCCAGTGGAGGTGGTAGAAGGAGCAAAGCTCTCAAATTCACATCTATGTCTTTGCTAACCCTAAACATAACCCTAGGTACAGAATATATAGACTTGGGGTCGAAGTGGATGAGGAGGGGCTCAAACAGGAGATCACAGCCGGCCGGCCTGGAGAGCCTGTGCACACAGGGTTAGTTGGGCCTGTGCGCACGGGGGGTCCCGTGTGCATGGTACACGCCCGTGCGCACGGGGTGCTACAGCTCCAACTCTCTTTGTAGCCCGTGGGCACGGGGTCTCGGGGGCCCATGCGCACGGGGTCACCTGGGACTTCTAGTGCTGCTGCTGTTTGGCTCCTTCCTCCTTCGTGCGGCCTTGGGATGGTTCTCCTTGCACTTGGTGGTGTTCCTTGTCTGATTGGAAGGGTCCCTCTTTGTACCTAATGATGCATAGGGTATTTTGGTGAGGTAGCAACCAAATCTCATTCGAGTTCAAGTGCAAGTCAAGTAGGAAGGAGTTCACCTTGATTTCCATTATGCATGCTCGAGCTCTTGTCATAGGTCCACGTGGGGCTTGATGTGTTGGTGTAGAATCCATGGGGATGATGGAAGGATGCTCCGCATCATTATGGCTCATCATCAATCCTATTGACCCTCCATTTCTGTCTGATGCTATCGTGCACGATGGCATTGTTTACGCGTGACACACAGATTTGTTGCATATATTGGTGGAATCTATCACTGTGTAATTGTTCTATCTCATCTCATCTTTACCTTATGAATATGATTGCTTGTTGATTGTTAGAAATTTAGAATAAATAGTATGTTTATAACCACATCATTGCTATATGTTCCTCTCATTTCCTAGATTTTTATGACCACACATGTTATTGTTAGATTTGATGTGAGAACAATTGGCATCTAATGATAGTTAGAATAGATATTATGAGTATAACCTCATAACTGCTATATGTTACTCTCATTTCCAAGATTTTTATAACCACACATGTTATTGTTAGAGTTGATATGAGAACAGTTGTAACTACTATGGTAGAATATGAGTGGGCCCTGGCATAGCTATTTTCCTCTCATTTTTACATGATGTTTGAACCATGACATGTTGCTAGAATATAAAAGCCATTGGCTTAATTTTTTAACTAGTGGTATGCTTATGACCACGACATTGCATTTCTCTGGCTATGACCTATGTCACTGTTATAATAATCTTAATACCACACATACTCTGAACATTATCGTGTATTTTTGTCCTCTGGGTCTCCAATTTGATTTGTTGCAGCAGATGCAAATGCGCCGGCCTTTATAATTCCAGGACTTGGAAATATACAAGTCAATGGGTGGTCGTTTATCGCTCGTTCAACTGACGGTGGGCATTTGATGCTCATTCGTATGTACCAAATTGACCAAACCATTTCATCAAACCACATGTAGTACAATGCCTGGGGCATTTGCGACTGTGATGGCTATGGCTCCTTCATGTCCGAGAAAGATCCCAGCTCCGTTGGGCCAGGCGTATTCAATTGGAGGTGAGTTTACAGTCTCGGCAACCACTCCATGTTCCTCGGGATCAATTATCCGATCATCCAACCAATCATCAATCATATCACCGACGATGATTACCATGCTATGCAACTTCCATTTGCGAGGGGGAACTGTGTTTACACATCGTACCATGGATTTCATGAATCACCATATCCAAAGATTTGTCGACACAGCTTGTTGCCAGATGATCTTTAGTGTGTGAAAGGCATCAAGCTTCCAAGCGATGAATGGCTTGCAAACCCGACATGCAGCGATGTGGTTCATGCCAACAACAAATATGCACAACTTGATTCGTAGTGATATCTAGACCGAGCCATGTATCCTGCTGCTATAGCATGACCCTCTTTCTTTGGATATTATGTACTATAGTTAGTTTGAAGGATAGATACCTGGGATCAAGTGCATCCTAACACACCTGCATAGCATGATCAAGTGCATCCTAAAGCACCTGCGTAGCATGTACTGATAATGATGATGGAGATGTTGTGCAAAAGCCATATATATCAATTAGGCTTCAAGTGTGTACTTGTTGATGAAAGTGTTGTCCAATGGGAATTATATTTTGTATTACTCATGTAGCCTACAAAGTCTGTTGCACATCCTTGTAACTTCGTACTCCATTTCTAAATTTTTAGTACTAGTAGTCTTCTATACTGTATATTGCGCTACTCGTACTACTACCTATCTCCTGGTTTATTGGCCCCCTTCGTCTATTCGTGTCAAATTTTGACCATGAATTTAACTAACTAAATGTTAATGCATGTCATAAAAAATTATGTCGTTGGATTCATATTTCAACATTGTTTCCTATGGTATAATTTTCGGTGACATGCATTGACATTTTGTTAGTTAAACGTATGGTTAAAATGTGACACTAAATACATCTAGTAAGTAGTACTAGTATACGTCAGTCAAATTATTCATCATGTCATCACACTGAATTGACGTGACAACACGCTCCAAGTGAGGTGACACAAGAGTCCCAGCGGCGTGTTCGGTTCACCAAAGTGAGCCTCACCCCTCTCGTAGTACAATATCACTCTCCCATTCTCTAAAAAATAACTCTCCCATTATCTACAAAATCACTCTCCCATTCTCTACCGGTTTCCCCGCTGCCGAGTCGCCGCCTTGTTCCGATCCAGTTGGTATGATGAGCGATGAGCTATTGGAGCTGCTATACTTCATTGCAAGTAGTCAAAAGGAAGACGCTGAAAAAATTTATCTCAATAAGGATGCTTTTCAAGCTAGCCGAATGAAGGAAGAAACCAGCAAGGCCGCTCCTATGAGTATTCGTCCTATCGCCCTATATGATGTTCGATCTTTTGGGGGTTTTCAAGTCTTTAGAGTATGCATGTAGCAATGAAGCCGAGACCCCAGTTTGTTTGGGTATTGTGGACTTCATATTTCGAGTAGCACTTATGTGTTGAAATCTTTCATCATTTACTTAAACAGTTGATTGGTCATACATTGAGTAGCATTTAACTGGAATTAACCGATTCAAGTGCAAGAAGGATTGGTCGATGCTCTCGGCTGGCGTCAAGTTCGATCCCACGGATCAGGAGCTGATCAAGCACCTTGAGGCCAAAGTGAGTGCTGACAGCGTGAGATCTCACCCTCTCATCGATTTGTTCATACCAACCATCGACAGCGAGCACAGCATATGCTACACCCATCCCGAGAAACTTCCAGGTGAGACACCGATCGGCCATCTACTTGCACAAATATATCCTTTATTTATACCTCTATTTTCTTTTTAGACGCAGGCCTAGTGAAGCAATTACAATTTGACAGTATAAAAAGTGAAGCAAGTGACTGCAACATGCCAAAGATGTTATGAAAATGCCAACTATGTACCCTAAAACTTGTATTCATCAATAATGCAGGTATCACATTGAGTGTCCTAAGCAAGCATTTTTTTCCAGAGCAACTCCAGGATGTTCAAAAGGGGCATGCGGACGCGTCGCAAGATACAGTCGGGTTGCGGCATGCATGCAATGTGGCACAAGACCGGGAATACCTTGCCGGTGATGGTCAACGGTCGACAGACGAGCAGCAAAAAGGTTCTGGTGCTGCACACCAACAAGAACTTCGACCAACAGAGAACCAACTGGCTGATGCAACAGTACCACCTTGGGGACCTGGAGCAAGAGAATGAGTGGGAATTGGTCGTCTGCAAGATTTTCTACCAGACGAACACTAGGGCCAAGACTAAAAAGATTATAAATTAGTTTGGTATTGGTACTTGTTCTACCTGGTCGTCTGCAAGTTGGTATCGTTGTTAAGGATCTTTCGGTATGAACTTGGCATTTGCTTCCAAACATCATGTCGAGGGTCGACATGGATATAAAGCTGAATCATTTGTTTTGAAATGAATATTCAGGCAACTGGTTTATTTTTTGATGGGTAGCATAAACACATGTCATTTGAATTCCTAGTTCTCCAACAAAATTACATCTTCGAGTATGCACGGGATCCTTCCGGTTTCATAGGCTGATAGTTGGACGCATCACGTCGGGACTGGGCTGTGGCACGCCAAGCCCAGCTGCAAATTGTTAAAAGAGAGGAGCAATGGATTTGTGCCTTCCAGAACAGTAAAGTGTCGCGACCTCGATCGCGTGAAGCGCCTCCCATGGACTCAAAAAAGGCATAGTTGGTTATTTTTAGTTGAAATATGTAAAATGTTCCATAATAAAAATGTAAAATGCAATGAATTTAGTCTGGTTTCATTGAAAATCATCTGATTTGCACGAAATTCGTCTGTGGAACCACAAGACATGTCCATATAGAGCCTAACTGTATGGAACCAACAGGTCCATGGCCATACGCAAGCAAGTGCATGCATTTATTATCACGATGGAAGAATAATGTTCATGTCTAAGATGGTGAAACCCTTGAAAGTTTCAAGGTAGTCACAATAAACGAGATAATTCTACAAGTACACACTGATAACTGAGATCCCATAGGTATATTGTTTTTTCGGATCGAGCAACTATCAACTGGGCTGTAGACTACCCAGGCTTGATTTTGTTTTTAATAGGCCTAGCCCATGAAGACAATGGGGCACAAAGATCCAATAGGAATCAACTAGCCTCTGGCCCACCATGCTTAGTTCTATTTTCTCTTAGAACATCCGCAAGCAGATTTGTTACTGAAGAAAACGCACAGCCCAATTCTATTTTCCTCTAAAAATGCCATGTCCTACTTCGGTTTTCTGATCTCTACCTATATTTTTACTAGTTCATATATATTTATTATTATATTTAAAATAGTAAAGTTCCCTTTTCATCTTCACATCCTTTTTCCCTCCCATCATTGATTTTTTTACCACTGGTTTTCCCTAAAACCAACTCAATTGTCCTACGTCTTATTAGCTTACAAAAATAAAAAATATTTTATTTGGCAAATCAATAAGTTCTTAAAAAATAAATGTTTATCATTTCTGGATTAAAACATTTCAGACTCCACCGAAATATGAAAAATTAGGTTGAACTTTTTGAGCATGGTCCTGGGCAGAAAATGGGTTGTAATAAATTCCTTAAGAATTAGCAAATGAGCTACAAATTATTAAAAAAATAGCAAATGGGCTCTATGTTATCTGCCACAGATTTAGAGGCTGACTTGTGGGCCTACTGAGTTCATTCGTACACAAGGTTCTCAAAAAACGAAACTTAGTCAACAATCGACTCTACGAGCGTCACACCATTAGATGTTAATCCAACGACAATTGTGCTTCTTCAGTCTCTGATCATCCTGCTCCAGCCGCCCAAACCAGCACCGGCGGAACTTCCTGCTCCCGCCTCCCATGGTCGGTTGTGCTATTGATTCCTCCATTTTGCGTCATGCTTTGATATTGATATTTATTGCATTATGGGCTATTATTACTCATTATGTCACAATACTTATGCCTTTTCTCTCTTATTTTACAAGGTTTACACGAAGAGGGAGAATGCCGGCAGCTAGAAGTCTGGGCTGGAAAAGGAGCAAATATTAAAGACCTATTCTGCACAACTCCAAAAGTCCTGAAACTCCACGGAAGTTATTTTTGGAATTAATAAAAAATACTGAGCGAAGAAAATACCAGAGGGGGTCCACCCACCGTCCACGAGGGTGGGGGCGCGCCCTACCCCCTGGGCACGCCCCCCTACCTCGTGGGCCACTTAGCAGGCCTCCGATGCCCATCTTTTGCTCTATGAAGTCTTTTACCCTGGAAAAAATCAGAAGGAAGCTTTCGGGACGAAACACCGCCACCACGAGGCGGAACCTTGGCGGAACCAATCTAGGGCTCCGGTGGAGCTGTTCTGCCGGGGAAACATCTCTCCGGGAGGGGGAAATCATCACCATCGTCATCACCATCGATCCTCTCAGCGGGAGGGGGTCAATCTCCATTAACATCTTCACTAGCACCATCTCCCCTAAAACCCTAGTTCATCTCTTGTATCCAATCTCTGTCCCAAAACCTCAGATTCGTACCTGTGGGTTGCTAGTAGTGTTGATTACTCCTTGTAGTTGATGCTAGTTGGTTTATTTGGTGGAAGATCATATGTTCAGATCCTATATGCATATTAATACCCCTCTGATTATGAACATGAATATGATTCGTGAGTAGTTACGTTTGTTCCTGAGGACATGGGAGAAGTCTTGCTATAAGTAGTCATGTGAATTTGGTATTCGTTTGATATTTTGATGAGATGTATGTTGTATCTCTTCTAGTGGTGTTATGTGAACGTCGACTACATGACACTTAACCATTGTTTGGGCCTAGAGGAAGGCATTGGGAAGTAATAAGTAGATGATGGGTTGGTAGAGTGATAGAAGCTTAAACCCTAGTTTATGAGTTGCTTCGTAAGGGGCTGATTTGGATCCATATGTTTCATGCTATGGTTAGGTTCACCTTAATACTTCTTTTGTAGTTGCGGATGCTTGCAATAGGGGTTAATCATAAGTGGGATTCTTGTCCAAGAAAGGGCAGTACCCAAGCACCGGTCCACCCACATACCAAATTATCAAAGTAACGAGCGTGAATCATGTGAGCGTGATGAAAACTAGCTTGACGATAATTCCCATGTGTCCTTGGGAGCATTTTCCTTCATATAAGAATTTGTCCAGGCTTGTTCTTTGCTACAAAAAGGATTGGGCCACCTTGCTGCACCTTGTTTACTTTTGTTATTTGTTACCCGTTACGAATTACCTTATCACAAAACTATTTGTTATCGATAATTTCTGTGCTTGCAGAGAATACCTTACTGAAAACCGCTTGTCATTTCCTTTTGCTCCTCCTTGGGTTTGACACTCTTACTTATCGAAAGGACGATGATAGATCCCCTACACTTGCGGGTCATCAGCTACCGGGAAGGCCTCATGGCCCCACCCTGCCTGGCCATCCTCTACTCACCCACACCTCCTGTTATTCTCCGGCAACGGCAGCCTCACACTGCAGCCGAACGAGTAAACCCTCGTACCTCCTCCGCGCGGGAAACAACTGCCGAGTCTTCCTCGACTCCGGGTCGTTCCCTTACTTGGCCTCACCATCGTCTCACTAGCCATGGAGCATTGGAGGCTAACCAGATAATATGGACTCGGAAGGATCTGGTCGGATTCGACGTAGTCGAATCCGAGTCGAGGTAAGGTCCGAGTCGGACAGACCCAACTATGAGATGCAGCGATATGTCATTTGTGAGTCTATAGTACAACATGCGTTCTATGTCCTAAGACCTGAGCTGACCCATGTACTCGAGATGGTGACATACTTGCTTTGGGCTGACCAAACGCTACTCCGTGACTGGCTAGTTACAAAGGTAGGTTTCGGGCTTGTTCAGACCCATGCTGCGAGATGTGGTCGAGCAAGATGGGATTTGCCCCTCCGATTAGGAGAGATATACTCTGGGCCCCTCGTGTGATCTCACTAAGAGAAGCATGGCCATCCGACAAGGATTATGAGATAATCCGGATAGTGGTCGGTATCACTGGAACGAGAAAGAGGTCAGGCTAGCACAAGGATGACAGTCTTGCCTTGAGCCCGACAACATATATCATGCGGCAAAGGGAACAAATGTGTGACACGTTGTACAGGTTCGCCTAACCAGCTTCATAGTCTGCTTGGTGGTCGGCACGCCCTGCTAGAGGCAACTACCAATCATGGAGGCCGGAGTTGATCCGAACTGTGACCAAGACGACTTGAACCTAAGGGGCTGCGCGCTTAAGGGAAGGAACCTACGAGGTCGGTTCAGAGGACACTGGTCGGATGTGATCCGAGCTGGACTTGGAACGCGGCCGAGTAGACTTTGGGCTTTAGAGTCCATGCGAGGCCCAAGTGTTGAGCCCGTGATGGACGCCTATATAAAGTGGAGGTGCAGCACACTCATTTGGTTGATCGCTTCGGCGCTGTCATTAGGGTTTGCATGTGTTGCGAATAGCCACCTGTACTCACCCCCGACTGTGTGATCGGACCTAGCAGTCCGCCGCATGGTGTTCCTCCTGCACACGCAGATACCGTTAGAGGCGGTGCACTTGCACCGCTCTGGCGAACTTGTACGTGGGATCGTACGATCGGCTGTTCGAGGGAGATCGGATGAGGAGGAGATGATCCACGTGGATGCGCTACCTCAACTCTATTTCCGCTGCACGGCACTGCGCGTCTAGTGCTAACAATTTGTGATCCATTCCCGTAGCATGTTCCTGGTTGTTCTGCGCGTAGGAAAATTTTAATTTGCAGTCGATGCACCCTATCGTAGAACCCAACGGTGGTATCAGAGCCTCTGCTATAGGATTTGGATTCAGATCGTATGCATATTAGATATGTGGAGACAGTAGATGAGATCTGTTGTCCTTGATGAGATCAGCTATGTGCATGGTTAATGAGATCAATTGCACATGGGGATTGAAGAGGCTATGTTTTCTGATGATCGGAGTCGCTGAGGTCGTGACACAACCTACACCTACCGGTTGGTATCCGCCATCGGGGTTTACAGTGAAATGTAAACCCGAATCGGGCTCGCGATGATCGATAAGATCGGTCAGATCAGAAAATTCGGCATGATCAGAGTTCAGATGTGATCTGTGATTTCCGAAAATGTCGTGTGCGTAGTATCTGATGGGACCGCCGTGTGCGTAGCACCGTGTATTTCGTACCCGACACACAAATCGGTAGAATGTGATTCTATGCATAACTTTGTTTTGCAGGGTTTGGTGTGAATAGTATGGCTCATGTGTATGTGATGCATGTATGTAAATTATACATGGCCTGTGTGTCATGTTTGTCAGCCGGCAGGACCCAAAGTGTTGTCATTATATTGTATAACGACCTGCGTGTCGACTTGTGACTCTATGTAAAATTCATTACTAGTTGTAGTAGTTGGATAATAGAGATCAGGTTGGTGGCTTGGCGCTCCGGCGTGACAAACAAGATGGAGTTCCTAGATGGTCATCGGAGTCGGAGCCGACCTGGAAGAACGTCCATGAAGGAGCCATACTATTTCACAATATGTGTTTATTTGTGATTGTTATGCTTCTTTGTTTCTATGCATGTTAGAATGGTAGAAAGATCCCTCATGAATATCAAGTAAATTGCCATTCCCGATGTTGCGCCTTCGCACATCAAGTACGTCTAGTGGTGGGCTCATAAAATTGGGGTGCTACTAGGTGTCCTTGAACTGAAGGGTTCATGTCGGACATAGACATGCACTGCATCAGGTTAACTTGACAAGGATATCAAAATAGTTTTGGGCCTTGTGGCAAAGAAGGTTGGGAGCCGGGGTATGATATACCTTCCTGACCGATAGGAGTCGTATAGAGATACGATTAGAAAGGAGTTGCTTACCGGATAGGTATGTTGGCTAGTAGTGATGCTAAAGCTCACTAGTCGCATGCGCTAGTCGGATCCTGAATCACTCAGAGTTTGCGAAGGGATGCTGACTTCAGTGTGAGTATTTCTGTTTAGGCTTGAATTACTCTACATAAACACATTGCTTAGTGATTGCATATTTTCTGTTGTAGATCAATGGCTCCACCTGCTCAACCCAACTTTGCATTGAAATCAATTCTGGAAAAGGATAAACTGAATGGAACAAACTTTACCACCTGGTATAGAAATCTGAGAATTGTTCTCAAGCATGATAAAAAGGAACATGTTCTAGAGGATCCACTTCCAGAGGAACCTGCCGGTAATGCTAATGCCAGAACTAAGAATGCCTACCAGAAAATCGTTGATGAATCAACGGAGATGAGCTGTATGATGCTGGCTTGTATAGAGCCTGATTTGCAACAGCATTTTGAAAATGTTGAGGCTTACGATATGATCGAGAGTCTCAAGAGCATGTTTCAGACACAGGCTAGGACCGAAAGGTTCAACGTCTGGCGATCCTTGATGGATTGTAAGCTGAAGGAAGGTGATCCATTGAGCCCACATGTGATCAAGATGATCGGATATGTGCAAGCTTTGGATCGGTTCGGCTTCCCACTCTTGGATGAGCTTGCTACAGATGCAGTTTTGGGTTCTCTTCCGCCCAGCTATGGGATGTTCATCTCGAACTATCATATGCATGGCATGGATAAGAAGCTCACTGAATTGCATGGGATGCTCAAGGTGGCAGAGCAGGATATTAAGAAAGGAATGCATCAACTGTTGATGGTGCAGAAATCGGCTAAGTTCAAGAAGAGTTGGTCCAAGAAAAAGGCTAAGGCAAAGGGCACGGAGACGGTAACCTCCGCCGCTGCGCCAAATTCTGGACCAGAATCGAAGACCGTTTGCTATAACTGCAAGGAGACCGGTCACTAGAAGAGGAATTGTAGCAAGTAGCTTGCAGAGCATGGCAAGAAGGCCGGAAATGCTTCTTCGGGCAAAGGTACACTTGTTGCATATGTTATAGACATTTACCTTGCTGACATACCTAGTAGCTCTTGGGTATTTGATACCAGATCAGTTGTTCATATTTGCAACTCGATGCAGGGGCTGGTAAGAACTAGGTGTGTGGCACAAGGGGAAATTGACATCAGGGTCGGCAACAAAGCAAGAGTTGTTGCATTGGAGGTCGGCATGATGCAGCTCCAGCTTCCTTCCGGATTCATTATGGAATTGAATAATTGTTATTACATTCCTGCACCTAGTCGGAACATTATTTTTGCCTCATGTTTGATGAGTCAAGGTTATGGATTCAATTTAAAGGACAATGGTTGTTTGATATTTTTGAATGGTATGTTCCACGGCTATGCACCCATTGTTGATGGGCTATTTATATTTAATCTAGAACATGAACCGGTCTATAACGTGAATGTCAAGAGGCATAAGCCTAATGAGATAAATCCGACATACTTCTGACATTGCCGGCTTGGACACATTAGTCTGAAACTCATGAAGAAGCTCCATGATGATGGGCTCCTAACTTTGTCTGACTTTGAGTCGTTCGAGACATGTGAATCATGCTTGCTCGGCAAGATGACTAAGTCTCCATTCGCAAAGAGTTGTGAGAGGGCGTCCGGGCTATTGGAACTTATACATAGTGATGTGTATGGTCCAATGAGCACAACTGCCAGAGGTGGCTATCAGTACTTCGTGACTTTTACCGATGACTTGAGTGGATATGGATATATCTATTTGATTAGGCACAAGTCGGAAACTTTTGAAAAGTTCAAAGAGTTTCAGAACAAGGTTGAGAATCAGCTCAGCAACACTATAAAGCTTCTGAGATCTGATCGTGGAGGTGAGTATATGAGCCAGGAGTTTGATGATTATCTGAAAATTCGAGGTATAGTACCTCATCTCACACCTCCGGGTACGCCACAGAGAAACGGCGTGTCGAAACGGAGGAATAGGACCTTGTTGGACATGGTTTGGTCAATGATGAGCAAATCGGATTTACCCTTGTCATTCTGGGGATACTCTCTAGAAACTGCAGCTTTCACACTTAACAGGGTACCATCAAAATCCGTAGACAAGACACCACATGAGATGTGGACCGGGAAGAGTCCCAGTTTGTCTTTTCTAAAGATTTGGGGTTGTGAAGCATTTGTCAAGCGACTTATGTCAGACAAGCTTACACCCAAGTCGGATAAATGCATATTTGTGGGATATCCGAGGGAAACCTTGGGATATAGCTTCTACAACCGGGAAGAGAACAAAGTGTTTGTTGCTTGGAACGGGGTTTTCCTTGATAAAGAGTTTCTCAGTCGGGAGGCCAATGGGAGGACGGTCCGACTCGAAGAAATTGGAGGACCACTCGGAGACGGCTCGGCTGGTGATGAGATCATACCGGAGTCAGGCAGGGAACCCGTAGTGGAAGCAGCACCGGAACCACAGAGGTCGGAAAGATTGCGCAGAGTGTGTGATGTATTGTTGCTAGAAAGGGACGAGTCGGTCACGTATGCGGAAGAGATGGTGAGCCCAGATTCCGAGGCATGGCTGGAGGCCATGAGATCCGAGTTAAAGTCCATGGATGAGAATCAAGTCTGGGACTTGGTTGATCCGTCGCCTGGCGTAACGGCCATTGGTTGCAAATGGGTCTTTAATAAGAAAACCGATGTGGATGGAAATGTTCAGATCCACAAAGCTTGGCTTGTCGCTAAGTGTTATGGACAAGTTCAAGGAATTGACTACGACGAGACTTACTCGCCGGTAGAGATGCTGAAGTCGGTGAGGATCGTACTAGCTATAGCTGCATATTTGATTACGAGATATGGCAGATGGATGTCAAAACGGCTTTCCTTTACGGAAATTTAATTGAGGACGTGTATATGATACAGCCCGAGGGTTTTGTTGATCCGACTAGCGCTAGTAAGGTATGAAAGCTCAAGAGATCCATTTATGGGTTGAGGCAAGCATCTCGGAGGTGGAATATTTGTTTTGATGAGGTCGTCACTGGTCTCGGTTTCATCAAAAGCGAAGAGGACGCTTTTTTATTCAAGAAGTTAAGTGGGAGCTCGATTGTGTTTTTGATCTTGTATGTGGAAGACATACTACTGATCGGAAATGATGTTTCAATGCTAAACTCAGTCAAGGATTCATTGAATGGCAAGTTTTCGATGAAAGACCTTGGTGAGGCATTGTATATGTTAGGCATTAAGATCTATAGAGATAGACCGAGGAGGCTACTCGGCTTAAGCCAGAGCAGGTACATAGATAAAGTGTTGAAGCGGTTCAACATGAGTGAGGAGAAGAAAGGGTTCTTGCCACTCTCACATGGTATAAGGCTAAGCGAGACTCAGAGTCCTTCGACATGTGATGAGCGAAGTACGATGACTAGGACTCTGTATGCCTCGGCAATCGGATCCATCATGTATGCCATGATATGTACAACGCCTGATGTTGCTTTTGCAATAAGCCTAACAAGCAGATACCAGGTCAACCCAGGTGAGAGTCACTGGGCAGCGGTAAAGACTATTTTAAAGTACCTGAAAAGGACTAAAGAGATGTTCCTAGTTTATGGAGGTGAGGAGGAGCTCTTCGTAAGGGGTTACGCTGATGCTAGTTTCCAAACCGACAGAGATGATTGTCGATCACAGTCCAGATTTGTGTACGTCCTTAACAGAGGGGCAGTGCACTAGATGAGTTCCAAGCAGGATACGGTGGCCGATTCTACCACAGAAGCCGAATACATTGCGGCTTGTGAAGCTGCAAAGGAAGGTGTTTGGATCTGGCATTTTTTGGATGATCTTGGTATTTTCCCAGCCTCGATGAAACCGTTGGACTTCTATTGTGATAATTCTGGTGCCATCGCACAAGCCAAGGAGCCGAGGAATCACCACAAGGTCAGACACATTGATCGAAAATATCACATGATATGAAAGATCGTAAAGAATGGTGATGTAGAGTTATGCAAGATTCACACGGATGCAAATGTTGCAGATCCGTTGACTAAGCCGCTTCCACAACCCAAGCATGAGGGGCACGAGCTATGGGCATTTGATGTCTATTTGATTGACTCTAGTGCAAGTGGGAGACTGTTGGAGATATGCCCTAGAGGCAATCATGTATGATGATATTTCCTATGTGTTTACGAATAAAGATAGTCCTTGGATGTAATCAATGATACTTGTTGGCAAGTACGTGACTTGTCTGTGAGATCTTGTGTTGTATGATACATCCTAAATAGTCCCTAGTCACAAGTGACATGTGGGCACACCTCGGACTAGACTAGCATATGACACGGTGGATGACTCAGTCTCACTAGCCATGGAGCATTGGATGTTAACCGGATAATATGGACTCGGAAGGATATGGTCGGATTCGACGTAGTCGAATCCGAGTCGAGATAAGGTCCGAGTCGGACAGACCCAACTATGAGACGCATCGATATGTCATTTATGAGTCTCTAGTACAACATACGTTCTATGTCCTAAGACCTGAGCTAACCCATGTAGTCGGGATGGTGACAGACTTGCTTTGGGCTAACCAAATGCTAATCCGTGACTGGGTAGTTACAAAGGTAGGTTTCGGGCTTGCCCAGACCCATGCTGCGAGACGTGGTCAAGCAAGATGGGATTTGCCCCTCCGATTAGGAGAGATATACTCTGGGGCCCTCGTGTGATCTGACTAAGAGAAGCATGGCCATGCGACAAGGATTATGAGATAATCCGGATAGTGGTCGGTATCACTAGAACGAGAAAGAGGTCGGGCTAGCACAAGGATGACAGTCTCGCCTTGAGCCCGACAACATATATCGTGCGACAAAGGGAACAGAAGTGTGATATGTTGTACAGGTTCGCCTAACCAGCTTCATATTCTGCTTGGTGGTCGGCACGCCTTGCTAGAGGCAACTACCAACCGTGCAGGCCGGAGGTGATCCGAACTGTGACCAAGACGAGTTGAACCTAAGGGGTCGCGCGCTTAAGGGAAGGAACCTACGAGGTTGGTTCGGAGGACACTGGTCGGATGTGATCCGAGCTGGACTTGGAATGTGACCGAGTAGACTTTGGGCTTTAGGGTCCATGCGAGGCCCAAGTGTTGAGCCCACAATGGACGCCTATAAAAAGTGGAGGTGCAGCACACTCATTTGTTTGATCGCTTCGGCGCTGTCATTAGGGTTTGCATGTGTTGCGAATAGCCACCTCCACTCGTCGCCGAGTGTGTGATCGGACCTAGCAGTCCACCGCACGGTGTTCCTCCTGCATGCGTGGATACCCTTAGAGGCGGTGCATTTGCGCCGCTCTGGCGAACTTGTACGTGGGATCGTACGATTGGCTGTTTGAGGGAGATCGGACGAGGAGGAGACGATCCACGCGGACGCACTACCTCAACTCTATTTCCGCTGCACGGCACTGCGCGTCTAGTGGTAATAATCTGTGATCCATTCCTGTAGCATGTTCCTGGTTGTTCTGCGCGTAGGTAAATTTTAATTTGCAGTCGACGCACCCTACCGTAGAACCTAACACTTATTACGCACAAAACAATAATTCCTCCACCCGACTGTGGGGACCCACCGGAAGTGCCTCCTTATTATGGGGAAAAAATGTTTTTGCCCCTGACAGTTGGGACCCGCCAGCTATAACTTCGCATGCAAGGAAGTGCCTCCTTGTCCTCCCTGACAGCTAGGACCCACCCAGTCGAAGCGTACGTAACGTTTTATCTGTCTGGTCGCGAACATGTACGTACATAGCGGTTGATCAGTCTCCCTACAGCAATGAACCATGGCCGAGTATGGGGCGGCACGTGTCGTACGTATAACCACGCTAAATAGAGTACACGTAGGTACAACCACGCTCCATAAACATACGTACGTACATACGGGCGGGGTCTCGAGCGCGTACTCACGCATACGTACGGCCAGGGCTCGTGTACATGGAAATGGCAGCAACGGCGCCGTGTTCATCTGCAGCCAACCGGCTGGGCCGGAATGAAGAAACAACATCGTGTTCATCGGGAGGCAATAGAATGCGTCGTGTTCATCGGGAGCCAACTGTCTTGGACGGAACAGCCGAAACAGGGTCTGGCGTACTGCAAAACAGAGGAAAACGGCCTTCTGCTCGAGCACGTACGGGGTCATGTTCATCGGGAAGGGTCTGGCATACCACAAAATAGAGGAAACAACCTTCTGCTCGACCGGCTACGGTCGAAACGGGATCTTGTTGATTGGGAGGGGTTTGGTGTACAGCAAAACAGCGGAAACGGACTTCTGTTGGAGTGCTACGATCGGAACGGGGCTCCTGTCCATTGGGAGGGGTGTGGCGTACCAAAAAATGGGACTCCATGGGCTACTGTTCACCCACCGTCGACTTCCTCCAACCTCCACATGCTATTGTTCATCCACCGTGGCTTCCTCCTGCCTCCACGGGCTATTGTTCATCCATGGGCTATTTTTCATCCACGGGCTACTGTTCAGCCTCCACTGGCTACTGTTCAACCAACCCTCCACGGGTCATGTTCATCCACCCCCAACCGGCTCGGGTGTGGCGGCTTCCTCGGGGTCCTGTTCATCCAGCGGCAACAGCCTACCCCCAAGGGGTCCTGTCCAACCCCCACCGGGAACTGTTCATCCAACCCCAACCAACCGGCTATACTCACCATGTCTCGACTCGTTCAACCAACCCCCCCCCCCCACAGTAACTATTCATCAAGAGGCAGCAGGTTCGATCGGCTTCAGTTAGCAGTGATACGTGTCCAACGTATCTATAATTTTTGATTGTTCCATGCTGTTATATTATCATTCTTGGATGTTTTACAATCACTTTTTAGTCATTTTATATCATTTTTTTGGTACTAACCTATTGACATAGTGCCCAGTGCCAGTTGTTGTTTTCTGCATGTTTTTTTACATCGCAGGAAATCAATATCAAACGGAGTCCAAACGCAGCAAAACTTCTTGAGGATTTTTTTGGGCCATAAGACATCCAGTGGGCCAAGGAAGCACCTGGGGGGTGCCTCGAGGGGAGCATCACCCACCAGGGGGCGCCAGGAGGCCCAGGCGCGCCCTGGTGGGTTGTGCCAACCTCGGGTGCCCCATGAACCGCCTCTTTGCTCTATAAATACCCCAATATTCCAGAAACCCTAGAGGTGTCGACGAAAATCAATTACAGCCGCCACAGAGTCCAGAACCACCAAATCTAATCTAGACACCATCACGGAGGTGTTCACCACTTCCATTGGTGCCTCTTCGATGATGTGTGAGTAGTTCTTTGTAGACCTACGGGTCCGTAGTTAGTAGCTAGATGGCTTCCTATCTCTCTCTAGATTATCAATACAATGGTCTCTTGGAGATCCATATGATGTAAGCCTTTTTGTGGTGTGTTTGTTGGGATCCGATGAACTTTGAGTTTATGATCAGATCTATGTTTTTATCCATGAAAGTTATTTGAGTCTTCTTTGATCTCTTATATGCATGATTGCTTATAGCCTCGTATTGCTTCTACGATATTTGGGTTTTGTTTGGCCAACTTGATCTATTTATCTTGCAATGGGAAGAGGTTCTTTGTAGTGGGTTCGATCTTACGGTGCTTGATCCCAGTGACAAAAAGGGAACCGACACGTATGTATCGTTGCTACTAAGGATAACAAGATGGGGTCTATATCTAAAGAAATCGATAAATAGATCTTGTCTACATCATGTAATCATTCTTATTGCATTACTTCATTTATCCATGAACGTAATACACTAGATGCATGCTGGATAGCGGTCGATGTGTGGAGTAATAGTAGTAGATGCCGGCAGGAGTCGGTCAACTAATCTTGGACGTGATGCCTATATAATTATCATTTCCTGGATATCGTCATGATTATTTGAAGTTCTATCAATTGCCTAACAATAATGGTTTTCCTGCCGTTTGCTATTTTTCTCGAGAGAAGCCACTAGTGAAACATACGGCCCCCGGGTCTCTTTTCATCATATTTGCCTTTGCGATCAATTTTCCTTTGCATTCATTTTCAGATCTATTAAACCAACAATACAAAAATAGCTTGCTGTAATTTATTTGTTCCACGATCTATTTATCCTATCTACCACTTTTATCTCACGTTATTTTCCTATCTTGAGGTGCCCTACCCGAAAGGGATTGACAACCCCTTTAACACGTCGGGGTGCGAGTATTTGTTATTTGTGTGCAGGTGCTATTTACGTAGTGTGAGGAGGTTCTCCTACTGGTTTGATAACCTTGGTCTCATCACTGAGGGAAATACCTACCGTTGCTATACTGCATCATCCCTTCCTCTTTGGGGAATACCGACATAGTTCTAGCAGACATCAAAAGGAATTTCTAGCGCCGTTGCCGGGGAAGATCTTTGATACGTCTCCAACGTATCTATAATTTTTGTTTGTTCCATGTTATTATATTACATGTTTTGGATGTTTATGGGCTTTACTAAGCACTTCTATATTATTTTTGGGACTAACCTATTAACCAGAGGCCTAGCCCAAATTGTTGTTTTCTTGCCTATTTCAGTGTTTCGCAGAAAAGGAATATCAAACGGAGTCCAAACGGAATCAAACCTTCGGGAGAGTTATTTTTGGAACAAATGCAATCCAGGAGACTTGGAGTGGACGTCAAGAAACACATGAGGAAGCCACGAGGTAGGAGGGCGCGCCCCAGGGGGGTGGGCATGCCCCCCACCCTCGTGGGCCCCTCGTGGCTCCCCTGACCGATATATATATATATATATATATATATACCACATACCCTGAAAACATCTAGGAGCACCACGAAACCCTATTTCCACCGCCACAACCTTCTATACCCGTGAGATCCCATCTTGGAGCATTTTCCAGCGCTCCGTCGGAGGGGGAATCGATCATGGAGGGCTTCTACATCAACACCATAGCTTCTCCGATGAAGTGTGAGTAGTTTAACATAGACCTACGGGTCCATAGTTATTAGCTAGATGGCTTCTTCTCTCTCTTTGAATCTCAATACAAAGTTCTCCTCGATCTTCCTGGAGATATATTCGATGTAACTCTTTTTGCGGTGTGTTTGTCGAGATCCAATGAATTGTGGGTTTATGATCAAGTTTATCTATGAGAAATATTTGAATCTCCTCTGAATTCTTTTATGTATGATTGGTTATCTTTGCAAGTCTCTTTGAATTATCAGTTTAGTTTGGCCTACTAGATTGATCTTTCTTGCAATGAGAGAAGTGCTTAGCTTTGGGTTCAATCTTGCGGTGTCCTTTCCCAGTGACAGCAGGGGCAGCAAGGCACGCAGTGTATTGTTGCCATCGAGGATAAAAAGATGGGGTTTATATCATATTGCTTGAGTTTATCCCTCTACATCATGTCATCTTGCTTAATGCGTTACTCTGTTCTTATGAACTTAATACTCTAGATGCATGCTGGATAGCGGTCGATGTGTGGAGTAATAGTAGTAGACACAGAATCGTTTCGGTCTACTTGTCGCGGACGTGATGCCTATATACATGATCATGCCTAGATATTCTCATAACTATGCACTTTTCTATCAATTGCTCGACAGTAATTTGTTCACCCACCGTAATACTTATGCTATCTTGAGAGAAGCCACTAGTGAAACCTATGGCCCCCGGGTCTATTTTCATCATATAAGTTTCCAATCTACTTTATTTTGCAATCTTTACTTTCAATCTATATCATAAAAATACCAAAAATATTATCTTATTATCTCTATCAGATCTCACTTTCGCAAGTGGCCATGAAGGGATTGACAACCCCTTTATCGTGTTGGTTGCAAGGTTCTTATTTATTTGTATAGGTACGAGGGACTTGCATGGAGCCTCCTACTAGATTGATACCTTGGTTCTCAAAAACCGAGGGAAATACTTATGCTACTTTGCTGCATCACCCTTTCCTCTTCAAGGGAAAACCAACGCAGTGCTCAAGAGGTAGCAAGAAGGATTTCTGGCATCGTTGCCGGGGAGGTCTTCGCTCAAGTCAAGATATACCAACTACCCATCACAAACTCATCTCCCTCGCATTATATTATTTGCCATTTGCCTCTTGTTTTCCTCTCCCCCACTTCACCCTTGCCATTTTATTCGCCCTCTCTTTCCCGTTTGCCTCTTTTTTCGCTTGCCTCTTGTGTGCTCGTGTGTTAGATCGTTTATTTCATCGTCATGGCTAGTCCTCCTATCATCGTTAGTACTTCCGATCATGAAGTTCTTAATTTTAAACAAAGGGAGGGAGAAAATCTAAAAGATGATTGGCATAGAATTTGCAATGCTCAAAATAGATCTACTAGGAAGCAATCTACTTCCGTTCTTCTTCGCAATTTTTATGTAGGCATTACTCCTTGGAACAGATATATCCTTGATACCATTACCGGAGGGAATTTCTTGGGTAGCCATACTTTTGATGCTTATAATGCTATGTTAGATTTGTTTGGGCCACCATCTCTTTTGGTTAATGGAACTGTTTTAACTTTAGAACATGTGATGCAAAGGCTTGAAATTATTGAAAATAAAGTTGCCACTGTTGAGTTAATTGAAAATTTGGATAAAAAGATCCACAACCAAATTACCCAATATGGATCTAGGTTGGAGTTACTCTGAATTTTTTAAAGAGAAAGGAACCTATAGTTAACGAAAGAATAGATCAAGATTCCACAAGAATCGGTAAACTTGAGGATATTATTACCAACTTAGGGTCTGCCTTTTCATCCGTGAAAAATACTACAACTCCTTGTACCAAAATTGCCAAATTAATGTATGTTCCTAAAAATAAGGGTGAATCTTCTAGTAAGGAAAATGCGGATCTCAAATCAATAAGTGTTCATCCCAACTTTTTCGCTATCACTAAGAAACCTTTTGCTACAAATGAATTTCTTGATTTCTTGCCTAGGAATTTGACCATTAATAAAAGGAAGGAAACTCCTAAGGGTTATAAGTGTTCTATTGAAGAATTGAATACCAAAGATGGCAATACTTAGATCTATTCTCGCTTTTATGCCTAGCTAGGGGCGTTAAACGATAGGAGGCAACCCAATTTTATTTGTGTTTTTTAATTTTTTCTCCTGTTTAGTATTAAATAATTCATATAGCTTCTGTTTAGGTGTAGTTTTATGTTTTAATTAGTGTTTGTGCCAAGTAGAACCTATAGGATCATCTTGGGTAATAGTTAATTTGATCTTGCTGAAAAACAGAAACTTTTGTGTGCATAATAATAATTTTATTAAATCACAGAAACGTTATTTTCAGTTGATTCTTTTTGCAGTAGGTTAATATACAAATTTACTAGGACTTCCTATTTTGGTAGGAGTTTTAAGGTTCAATAAGTATTCAAAAGTTACAGATTGCTACGGACTGTTCTGTTTTGACAGATTCTGTTTTTCGTGTGTTGTTTGCTAATTTCGATGAATTTATGACTAGTATCGGGGGGTATGAACCATAGAGAAGTTGGAATACAGTAGGTTTAACACCAATATAAATAAAGAATGAGCTCATTACAGTACCTTAAAGTGGAGGTTTGTTTTCTTGTACTAACGGAGCTTACGGGTTTTCTGTTGAGTTTTGTGTTGTGAAGTTTTCAACTTTTGGGTAAAGATTTGATGGATTATGGAATAAGGAGTAGCAAGAGCCTAAGCTTGGGATGCCCAAGGCACCCCAAAGTTTTCAAGGACAACCAAAAGCCTAAGCTTGGGGATGCCCCGGAAGGCATCCCCTCTTTCGTCTTTGTCTATCGGTAACTTTACTTGGAGCTATATTTTTATTCACCACATGATATGTGTTTTGCTTGGAGCGTATTGTATGATATGAGTCTTTGCTTTTTAGTTTACCACAATCATCCTTGCTGTACACACCTTTTGGGAGAGACACGCATGAATCAGAATTTATTGGAATACTCTATGTGCTTCACTTATATCTTTTGAGCTAGACAATTTTTGCTCTAGTGCTTCACTTATATCTTTTCAAAGCACGGCGGTGGTTTTATTTTGTAGAAATTATTGATCTCTCATGCTTCACTTATATTAGTTTGAGAGTCTTTTAGAACCGCAAGGTATTTTCTTTGGTTATAAAAGTAGTCCTAATATGATGGGCATCCAGGTTGGGTATAATAAAAACTATCATAGAAAGTGCATTGAATACTATGATCAATTTGATACTCGGTAATGGTTTTGAGATATAAAGGTGGTAATGTTAGAGTCATTCTAGTTGGGTAATTATGAAACTGAGAAATACTTGTGTTAAAGTTGGCAAGTCCCGTAGCATGCACGTATGGTGAACGTTGTGTGAAAAATTTGTAGCATGGGGTGTTCTTTTGATTGCCTTCCTTATGAGTGGAGGTCAGGATCGCGCGATGGTTAACTCCTACCAACCCTTCCCCTAGGAGCGTGCATAGTAGTACTTTGCTTCGAGGGCTAATAAACTTTTGCAATAAGTATATGAGTTCTTTATGACTAATGTGAGTCCATGGATTATACGCACTCTTACCCTTCCATCATTGCTAGCCTCTACGGTACCGTGATTGCCCTTTCTCACCTTGAAAGTTGGTGCAAACTTCGCCGGTGCATCCAAACCCCGTGATACGATATGCTCTATCACACATAAACCTCCTTATATCTTCCACAAAACAGCCACCATACCTACCTATCATGGCATTTCCATAGCCATTCCGAGATATATTGCCATGCAACTTTCCACTCTTCCGTTTATTATGACACGCTCCATCATTGTCATATCACTTTTGCATGATCATGTAGTTGACATCGTATTTGTGGCAAGGCCACCTTCATAATTCTTTCATACATGTTGCTCTTGATTCATTGCATATCCCGGTATACCACCGGAGGCATTCACATAGAGTCATATTTTATTGTAAGTATTGAGTTGTAACTCTTGAGTTGTAAATAAATAAAAGTGTGATGATCTTCATGATAGAGCATTGTCCCAAGTGAGGAAAGGATGATGGAGACTATGATTCCCCCACAAGTCAGGATGAGACTCTGAACTTTATGAAAAATAGAAGAGGCCAAAGAAGCCCAAATAAAAAAAGGCCAAAGAAGCCCACCAAAATAAAAAATGAGAGAAAAAGAGAGAAGGGACAATGTTACTATCCTTTTTCCACGCTTGTGCTTCAAAGTAGCACCATGATCTTCATGATAGAGAGTCTCCTATGTTGTCACTTTCATATACTAGTGGGAATTTTTCATTATAGAACTTGGCTTGTATATTCCAATGATGGGCTTCCTCAAAATGCCCTAGGTCTCCGTGAGCAAGCAAGTTGGATGCACACCCACTTAGTTTCTTTTGTTGAGCTTTCATACATTTATAGCTCTAGTGCATCTGTTGCATGACAATCCCTACTCCTCGTATTGACATCAATTGATGGGCATCTCCATAGCCCGTTGATTAGCCGCGTCAATATGAGACTTTTTCATTTTTCTGTCTTCTCCACACAACCTCCATCATCATATTCTATTCCACCCATAGTGCTATATCCATGGCTTACCTTCATATATTGCGTGAGAGTTAAAAAAGTTGAAGCGCGTTCAAAAGTATGAACCAATTGCTTGGCTGAAACCGGGGTTGTGCATGATGGTAGTATTTTGTGTGACGAAAATGAAGCATGGCCTAACTATATGATTTTGTAGGGATAAGCTTTCTTTGGCTATGTTATTTTGATAAGACATGATTACTTGTTAGTATGCTTGAAGTATTACTATTTTTATGTCAATACGAACTTTTATTTTTGAATCATTTGGATCTGGACATTCATGCCACAATAAAGAAAATTACATTGAGAAATATGCTAGGTAGCATTCCACATCAAAAATTCTATTTTTATCATTTACCTACTCGAGGACGAGCAGGAATTAAGCTTGCGGATGCTTGATACGTCTCCAACGTATCTATAATTTTTGTTTGTTCCATGCTATTATATTACCTGTTCTGGATGTTTATGGGCTTTACTAAGCACTTTTATATTATTTTTGGGACTAAGCTATTAACTGGAGGCCCAGCCCAAATTGTTGTTTTCTTGCCTATTTCAGTGTTTCGTAGAAAAGGAATATCAAACGGAGTCCAAACGGAATGAAACCTTCGGGAGAGTTATTTTTGGAACAAACGCAATCCAGGAGACTTGGAGTGGACATCAAGAAACACATGAGGAAGCCACGAGGCAGGAGGGCGCACCCCAGGGGGTGGGTGTGCCCCCCACCCTCATGGGCCCCTCGTGGCTCCCCTAACCAACTTCTTTCGCCTATATATATATATCCACATACCCTGAAAACATCCAGGAGCACCATGAAACCCTATTTCCATCGCCGCAACCTTCTGTACCCGTGAGATCGCATCTTGGAGCCATTTCCGTCGCTCTACAGGAGGGGGAATCAATCACGAAGGGCTTCTACATCAACACCATAGCCTCTCCTATGAAGTGTGAGTAGTTTACCACAGACCTTCGGGTCCATAGTTATTAGCTAGATGGCTTCTTCTCTCTGTTTGAATCTCAATACAAAGTTCTCCTCGATCTTCTTGGAGATCTATTCGATGTAACCCTTTTTGCGGTGTGTTTGTCGAGATCCAATGAATTGTAGGTTATTGATCAAGTTTATCTATGAGAAATATTTGAATCTTCTCTGAATTCTTTTATGTATGATTGGTTATCTTTGCAAGTCTCTTCGAATTATCAATTTGGTTTGGCCTACTAGATTGATCTTTCTTGCTATGGGAGAAGTGCTTAGCTTTGGGTTCAATCTTGCGGTGTCCTTTCCCAGTGACAGCAGGGGCAGCAAGGCACGTATTGTATTGTTGCCATCGAGGATAAAAAGATGGGGTTTATATCATATTGCTTGAGTTTATCCCTCTACATCATGTCATCTTGCCTAATGCGTTACTATGTTCTTATGAACTTAATACTCTAGATGCATGTTGGATAGTGGTCGATGTGTGGAGAATACAGTAGATGCAGAATCGTTTCGATCTACTTGTCACGGACGTGATGCCTATATACATGATCATGCCTAGATATTCTCATAACTATGCACTTTTCTATCAATTGCTCGACAGTAATTTGTTCACCCACCATAATACTTATGCTATCTTGAGAGAAGCCACCTATGGCCCCGGGTCTATTTTCCATCATATAAGTTTCCGATCTACTTTATTTTGCAATCTTTACTTTCCAATCTATATCATAAAAATACTAAAAATATATATTATCTCTATCAGATCTCACTTTTGCAAGTGATCGTGAAGGGATTGACAACCCCTTTATCGCGTTGGTTACGAGGTTCTTGTTTGTTTGTGTAGGTACGAGGGATTTGTGTGTAGCCTCCTACTGGATTGATACCTTGGTTCTCAAAAACTGAGGGAAATACTTACGCTACTTTGCTGCATCACCCTTTCCTCTTCAAGGGAAAACCAATGCAGTGCTGAAGAGTTAGCAATCTTCAACATCAACCAGGTTCCTAATTACAAATCTCATCTTCTTGCAATTTACGTTATTTGCCTTTTTCCTCTCGTTTTCCTCTCCCCAACTTCACAAAAGTTTTCCATTTTATTCGCCCTCTTCTTCGTTTGCCTTTTTCTCGTCAGATCTCATGTTTGCTTGTGTTGCCATGCGCCTTCTATTTGCTTGCATCTTCGCTTGCTAAAAAACTATTGATATGGATCCTCATCCACTTGCTAACCTTTTTAAAAGATATGATGCTAGTGAGTTGAGTGTACTTGATTATCTCTATGAAATTTTGCTTGAAATTCGGGAATCTGAAAATTGTGATGAAGTGCTAAAAGAAGAAATTTATGAAGTGATTCATGATAGTTCCTTGAATGAAAAGCATGATTGCAATGGTGTTATGATAAATCCTATCAATGTCAATTGTGCAAAATAATATGCAAAACCCCAAGCTTGGGGATGCTAATTTTGCTATGTCCACTACTTATTGCAATGATCATGATTGGGGTGATAATGATTCTTATGATCTTGAAAATTTATTTAAACCTCATGATGAATATGTTTGCGATAATATTGAAGGTGGGATTGGAATAGTGTCAACTTTAGCTAATAATGTTCCCACTACTTTGGAGAATTATCAATCTTATGAATTTTTTGATAAAAGTGGGTTTGGAGAGGTCATGACTTTATATGATGATAATCCCACTATTTTGGAAGAGTGTCAACTTTGCATGCTTGTGGGTAATATAGAGAATATGTTATGTGATAGCTCTATTTTTTAATTTGAGTATGATCCTACATGTAATTATTATGAGAGAGGAAACTATGGTTGTAGAAATTTTCATGCTACTAATTTGTCTATCATCATGTTGAGATTGCTATTGTCTCTTTATTCTTCCTTGCATATGCTAGATGTATATTGTCTTGATAATTTGGTTGCCTACAAAATGCCTATGCATAGGAAGTATGTTAGATTTAAATGTGTTTGTCACATGTTTTATGATGCTCTCTTTGTGCCTATCTTAATGGCTATAAAGGAAGAGCTTGTTGGGAGGCAACCCAACGAATAATTTTTTTTTGCTTTTTCCTTTCTGTTATTGTGTGTTAGCACAATTATGCTAATGTTATGATTGTGTTTTTTTGTGTCATAGTAAGTTTTTGTGCCAAGTAAGGCCTTTGGGAAGATTTGGGTAAAAGTTGATTTGATCTTGCTGAAAAAAAGAAGCTTTTGCAATCAGGAGATTATTTGTCACTTTTAACAGAAGAGTAATTTTAAGTTGATTCTTTTTGCAGAAGATTAATAGACAAATTGCTTACGTCCACCAATTTATTTCAGAATTTTTGGAGTTACATAAGTATTAGAAATATTCAGATTGCTACAGACTGTTCTATTTTTGACAGATTTTGTTTTCTTTGCGTTGTGTGCTTGTTTTGATGATTCTATGGTTTTCTTTGATGAGCTTTTTCCATGGAAAAGTTGGAATACAGTTGATATAATTCAAAAACAAAATAATAATAGGTTTTCTATAGTACTTATAGTAGTGGTTTGTTTTCTTATACTAACGGATCTCACGAAGGTTTTGTTTGAGTTTTGTGTGATTGAAGTTTTCAAGTTTTGGTTGATCTTATGATGGATGAAGCAATAAGGATTAGCAAAAGGCTAAGCTAGGGGATGCCCGAGGCACCCCAAGATAATATTTAAAGAAGTATCAAGCAACTAAGCTTGGGATGCCCCGAGTGGCATCCCCGCTTTCTTCTAACAACCATCGGTATTTTACTTGAAACTATATTTTTATTCGTCACATACTATGAGTTTTGCTTGGAGCGTCTTGTATGATATGACTCTTTGCTTGTTTTGCTTTGTGTTCTAAGTCTTGAATCCTTGCTGGACACACCTTTTTGATAGAGCCAAAAATTATGTTATGCTTGCTCCTATGCTTCACTTAAATTTTTAGAGCCATGGATTTGCTCTAGTGTTTCACTTTTTTAGCACGGTGCGCTCTGTTATTTTTGAAGAAATGCTCTCATGCTTCAGTTAGATTTATTTGGGAGTTAGTAAAATTTTCAGAAATTCTCTCTTGCTTCACTTAAATTATTTTGAGAGAAAGAAAAAGTATGCTCGTGATCTTCACTTATATTTGTTTGAGCTTATCAAAAGCAACATATGAAAAAAGTCCCAAAGCGATAGATATCCAAGGAGGATATAATAAAAACTTTCATGAATATCATTGGACAAAATAAACTTGATTCTTAGTAATGGTTTTGAGATATGACGATATGATATGTGAGTCATGTTGATGAGTAATTGTGCTTTAGTAAGAATATTGATGTTAAGGTTTGTGATTCCCTATGCAAGCATGAAAGTCAATAGTTATGCAATGAAATTTATACCCTACTTATGGTGCATTATTCGGTGTTACTTATGCTTAATGCTTGGGTACGAGATTTTTCGCTTTTTAGTTGGTCGCTTCTCAATCTTTTTGCTAGCCTTCATTTTGCACTAAGTATGATCACTACTTGTGCATCCAACACACTTTAAACCAGTTTTGCCTTATGAGTCCACTATACCTACCTATATGCGGTATTTCCATGTCGTTCTAAGAAAATTTGCATGTGCCATCTCTAATTTTCAAAATAAATTTCTCTTTTGTGTGCTCTACCACTCGCGAGGCGGTGAAGGGTGACCAATATTTTCTATTCTAGATGTGTTATTCTCACGATGAGTGTTTATTCACTTGTCATGGCACGAGAGTACAGAAAAGGTATTAGGGATGCCCAGTCCCGAAATGAAAAATGAATTTACTTTATGTTGTCAAATAATAAATTCCTTGTAAAGTGTTGGTATGGAGGGCACCCGGATACGGTTAGCCATGGAAAGTGAAAGTAATGGTGGAAAAAGGAATAAACTTCATTTTCTGTTTGGGAACCGCCTATGATGTATCTAGCATGGAAAGTATTGAGATCTCTAAGTCGTTTTCGTTGGTGGGAAAAGTATGCCTCTCAAAAATATTTTTATCTCTCAATTTAAGCTTTGAGCTCTGGCACCTCTACAAATCCCTACTTCCCTCCGCGAAGAGCCTTTCTTTACTTATGCAATTTTTATTTTGAATTTGAGTCTCCATCTTCTCTTATAAAGCACCAACTAAGGGGCACTATGTCTTCATGTCAAAACTAGACTATTGCTTCGAATCATATAAAAGTCCATATGTCCATGCTATAAAGAAAAGAAATGTGATGAACATGTTAGGCAGCATTCCACATCAAAAATTCTGTTTCTATCATTTACCTACTCGAGGACGAGCATGAATTAAGCTTGGGGATGCTGATACGTCTCCAACGTATCTATAATTTTTGATTGTTCCATGTTGTTATATTATCATTCTTGGATGTTTTACAATGATATTTTAGTCATTTTATATCATTTTTGGTACTAACCTATTGACATAGTGCCCAGTGCCAGTTGCTGTTTTCTGCATGTTTTTTTACATCACAGGAAATCAATATCAAACAAACTCCAAATGCAGCGAAACTTCTTAAGGATTTTTTGGGCCAGAAGACATCCAATGGGCCAAGGAAGCACCTGGGGGTGCCTCGAGGGGAGCGGCACCCACCAGGGTGCGCCAGGAGGCCCAAGCGCGCCTTGGTGGGTTGTGCCCACCTCGGGTGCCCCCTGAACTGCCTCTTTGCTCTATAAATACCCCAATATTCCAAAAACCCTAGAGGAGTCGACGAAAAACAATTCCAGCCGCCGCAGAGTCCAGAACCACCAGATCCAATCTAGACACCATCACTGAGGGATGCACCACTTCCATTGGTGCCTCTCCGATGATGCGTGAGTAGTTCTTTGTAGACCTACGGGTCCGTAGTTAGTAGCTAGATGACTTCTCCCTCTCTCTCTCTCTCTCTCTCTCTCTCTCTCTCTCTCTCTTGATTATCAATACAATGGTCTCTTGAAGATCCATATGATGTAAGCCTTTTTGCGGTGTGTTTGTTGGGATCCGATGAACTTTGAGTTTATGATCAGATCTATGTTTTTACCCATGAAAGTTATTTGAGTCTTCTTTGATATCTTATATGCATGATTGCTTATAGCCTCATATTTCTTCTCTGATATTTGGGTTTTGTTTGGCCAACTTGATCTATTTATCTTCCAATGGGAAGAGGTGCTTTGTAGTGGGTTCGATCTTACGGTGCTTGATCCCAGTGATAGAAGGGGAACCAATACGTATGTATCATTGCTACTAAGGATAACAAGATGGGGTCTATATCTAAATAAATAGATCTTGTCTACATCATTTCATCATTCTTATTGCATTACTCCATTTCTCCTTGAACTTAATACACTAGATACATGTGGATAGCGGTTGATGTGTGGAGTAATAGTAGTAGATGCAGGCAAGAGTCGGTCTACTAATCTTGGACATGATGCCTATATAATCATCATTGCCTGGATATCTTCATGATTATTTGAAGTTCTATCAGTTGCCCAACAATAATTGTTTTCCCACCGTTTGCTATTTTTCTCGAGAGAAGCCACTAGCGAAACCTATGGCCCCCGGGTCTCTCATCGTATTTGCCTTTGCGATCTATTTTCCTTTGCATTTATTTTCAGATCTATTAAACCAAAAATACAAGAATACCTTCTGCAATTTATTTGCGATCTATTTATCCAAGCTACCACTTTTATCTCACGTTATTTTCCTATCTTGAGGCGCCGTACCCAAAAGGGATTCACAACCCCTTTAACACGTCGGGTTATGAGTATTTGTTATTTGTGTGCATGTAACATCCCAATTTTCAATTTGGATGTTATAGATAGGTCATCATATCCATATCATATTTACTCTTGCATTTTGTTGTGATCCTAGAAATCTTAAGCAACTCAAAGCCTAAGGAGAGAGTTGGAGGTTTCACAAAAATTCATATTTGAATTTATTTCAAATTTGAAAACAGGATCAATTTGATTTTACTATTTTTCTCTCCAATTACTTCCGAAAGTAAAAAAAATGAGAGAAGATAATATGACTTCTTCAACATCAGAGAAATATTGGAGAAAGAATTTTAAAATCAAATTATTATTTTATTGATATTTTATTTGAATTAGAAAAAAAATGCATTTTTGATAATTTCATATTAGTCCAGAAAAATGTTCATCTTGTCCTAAATATTAGGTTTGGACTGTGAAAATTGTTTGTGGAGTTTTTAGAATTTCTTTATTATTTATTTAGGATTTTTCTTTCGCGACCTAATTATTTTTTTAGAACAAAAGTCTGTGGACCGACTGGGCTGAAGCCCAGCCGGCCCATCGCGCCGCCACTGCCTCCTCCCACTCGGAGTCCGGGGCGGACACGCCGCCGGAGTCCTGAAGGACTCCGCGACGCGGCCACCGCCTTGGGACACCCCCTCTTTAAATAGGGCCGGCCCGACCCCCTCTGCCCCTCGCCCCGCCTCGCCACCGCATCGTCGCCGCCGTCGAGCGCCTCCACCGCCGCTTGCGTCGCGCCGCCGCAACTCGCGCTCCGCCGCCGCTACCTGCACCCGCCGCCGCCGCTTGCTGCGGCTGCTGCCGCTCCACCACCGTCCCGATCGGCCGCCGCCGCCAACCGGTTAACCCCGGCGAACCTATAATAACTGTTCGGTCTTTTCCAGGTTTTTTTATGGTTTAGTCTGTTCGGTAGTTAGATCGGTTTATTTTTTAGGTTTACTTAATTAACAAACGTTTGTTCGTTCGTCCGTTTTAATGAACAATTTTCGTTAGATTAGATCTGTTAGCGAACGTTCTCGCAGTAGATTTTTCTTTTTAGTTTATTTTCGGCTAGGGACCTATCCACGAATAGTTTTCTCACGATTTAGCCCCTGATCTTAAAACTAGCGTAACTTTTTGCTCGTTTGTCCATATTAGATGAAACCAGCGCCTAAATCTCCGTAACGCTCTCTTCTTTCCAGTTAACAAACTTGAAAATGGTTTTGACACTGTAAATTTGACCTTATTTCAGATTAGTAAACGATCTTGTTTCGTTCATTTCTCGAGTTTCGTTCCTCCGTTTGAGTTCTTTCTTTTTGCAAATCGTAGCTAATCACATGTACCTACTGTTAAGATCTAATCTACATGATAATAATGCTGTTAGGTTTTACTTTCTGTTAGTCTAAGCCATTTGCTTGTTTCTTGTTTGATTTGGATCTTTTCTCGGTTTTCTCGTTGTTTCGTTTGAGTGATTGCTTATGTATGCTACTGTTTGTCTATGCTAGATTACCTGGAGTGCGAAGCTTGTTACTACAAATTTCTAGAGTTTGCAGATCATCATCAAGGCAAGTTACACTTTGACCATAGTCTTCTATACCCAGTTTTTACTATGCATTAGTATTACCCCTCAAATATTTGCATGAGTAGGATTGGGAACGTGTGGTTTGGTTGTAGTACTTGAGGTAGGAATGTAATACCTTTTGATCACCCCGGGAATATGCGTTATGTCTTATTATTGCTTAGCCATGCTCGTAGACAGGGATTGGATCGTGATTCACATGGAAGTTTTGAGAGTTATTAATCTTGGATAACATTAAGGTGGCAACTTTAATACACATTTGGGTGGATTGGTTGAGGCACCTGGGGAACCCAGTGTTGTCTATTTAGGGAAATCCCGGAGTACCCGTGTGATTTTTCCTTCGGTTTGCCACCGAGGCTCAAAGGGATCATATGATATTTCATGCCTAGAAACTTCTGTGTGCAGCCACAAGCCATTATGAGCTCTGGCATAGTTGAGTAAGTTGTGTGAGCTCTCGAAGAGGTGGACTAGCAGATGTAGGGGAAAGTAGGTGTACCGGTCTGCCCGGCGTAGAGAGTAAGTGCTTCAGAAAGACTATGTCTCGATCATCCGATCATGGATGCGGTCGAGTCTTGTGGGGAAAAGCGTGCAACCTCTACAGAGTGTATAAAGTAATCATGGTTAGCCATGTCCCCGGTTATCGACATCTTGAGTATCTGGAATTGGATATTATTCTTGATCTCATCACTCTTTAATTAATTGACTTGGATTTAATGATGATACTTTTAATTGGGATTTAAGTTGGGGGATCCTTCTCAAATACAGGAACAACTTGGGAGTAGTTAAATAAATTTATTCCTTTGTTGCAGAGAAAAACTAGCTTTATGCAAAATCATAAACTTAGAGCCTCCACTAGCCAAATATTGCATGTAGATATAGTTCTTGCATTTCATTGCTTTATAGTGTAACTCTGCCAGCATATTCAATGACCTGACCTACACTGCTGCAACGTCTCATGTTGCAGACTACTCAGACGACGAATAAGGTGCGATAGGTCGTTGTCTTGCACTCAACTATACCATTGGAGTTCATGGACTCATTTACCTTCGAAGCTTCCGTAGTTATTTAGTTTATATGGCCTTCAGCCATGAAATTTATGTGTAATCATACTCTTTATGAGAACTCGATGTAATAAGTGTGTGATTGAACTCTGTTATAATTCCTCGAGTACTGTGCGTGTCAGCATTACCGATCCAGGGATGACACTGATGCATAGAGACTTTGGTCCATTCAGATCGTGGTTGCTACAAGATGGTATCAGAGCACACATTGACTGTAGGACGCAACCACTAGAATAAGCCACGGGTTTCTCTTCTCTGCTCATTTCTAATTCTCCTCTATTTTTACTCTATAGATGGTGGATCCTAGGAAGAAGTTCACTCAGCCAGATGACGACACTCGTTTCGGACGACACTTGAAGGAAGTAACTAAGTACTTGAACATCGGACTACCAAGCTTCATGGGGACTTTCTCTGTAACTGTACCAGAAGAGGGGCACTGGAAGATCAAAGTCTAGGTACCTGGGAGGACATTTGCGCCAACGACAGAGCCTATTGATTTCTACCTGGATGCACCAAGCTGGAGTTTAGAAAAGAGCATGGCAGCCCATATTACCTCTGGACGCATATGTAAGGTGTATCACAAGGAGCTGGAAAACACCATTTATCAAATATGTGGTTACCGAAACAAAGAATGGGAGATGACTCGTACCAGGAGGGATGGATCAATTCCAGCCTACATTCAGGAGATGGGAGATCATATTCGTCGACAAGAGAATCAACTAATTATCAACATGAAGAAGATCAAGAAGCTTATGAAGAGAAACAATGATCTAGAAGAGGAACTCAAATTTACACGCGATGTATATGAGGAAGAAATTGCCGTACTACTAGAGAAGCATGAAGACCTGAAGAGGAAGCTAGGACTACCAGTGGAGAATCACAAGCGAGAACCAGCAAAGGAGATTCGTTTGGAGGACTAGATCATGCTGGACGACACCGACACGGATAGTGATGCAAATGATGATAGCGATGGCAACTACGTTGACGAAACTAGAGCAGATATTATGGAGTCTTCCTCTGATAAAAATTTCTAGATGACCCCCATGTAACTAGTAGTATTCCTCCAAGTAGTTAGCAATGATCGAGTTTGTAATCGTAGGTTAGATCGTTTGTGTGAATCCTGTGTGCCGTTGAATGAAGTGAATTGATTGTGTTTGTCTCATGAGCATATGGGTGGTGAATATCTCTTGGACCTCATTCTATTCTATTTTCTCACCCCTTCTAACCCATCAGATGCCTCGGAGACATGACAATGGATTTGCATTCCCACCGGAGCTCACTCAGTTGATATAGCAGCAGAATGCCTTGATGCAGATGTTAGTTCAGAACCAGAACCAAGGCAACAACAACATCCCACCGCCACCACCCCATGTTGACCACCTAGCCCATTTTCTGAGGTTGAACCCACCGATGTTCTCTAGTAGCACCGAGCCGATTGTTGCAGATGATTGGCTCCGCAAGATTGGAAGAGAGCTGATCACTACAGGATGCACAGATGCGGAGAGAGTGCACTTTGCCGCATATCAGCTTGATGGACCCGCATCATCTTGGTGGGAGAATTTCACCACCACTTACCCCATTGATACAGTTACATGAGATCAGTTTCAGCAGGCTTTCCGCACTGCCCATGTTTCAGCAGGAGCTATGAGCATGAAGAAGCATGAGTTTCGCAACTTGCGCCAAGGAGGGCATACAGTGGGCCAGTATGTGGATGAGTTTAGCAAGTTAGCACTCTATACCCCAGATGATGTGGCCACAGATGCCGCTAAACAGGAGAAGTTTCTTGAGTGACTCAACGATGAGCTGAGCATGCAGTTGATGGTGGCAACTTTCAACAACTACCAAGAGTTGGTAGATAGGGCCCTCGTGATTGAAGGCAAGCAGCAACAAATTGATAATCGCTAGAGGAAGTATGGACAGGGGAGGTACACTTCTGGAGCTCAGCAGAAGCCCCGCTATTCCCCGTACTCGTGAGGACATACCGACAACCATGGAGGCCATAACCATGGAGGATATACGCACAATGGAGCAAGTTCGCACAACCTCAGTGGCCCCAAGAATGGCAATGGGAACGGAGGAAGCAGCAGCCAAAACCGTTCCAAGCCCGCAACACTAGCCAAGAGGGATCTGAGCCACATTACTTGTTTCAAGTGCCAGAAGACTGGACATTATGCCACTGAATGTCCTGAAGCAAAGAATGGAAATGGCAATGGAGGTTCTGCAAAGAAGCCCAACCCCTTCACCAAAGGTCAGGTGAACCACGTCAGTGTGGAGGAGATTGAGGATCAACCCGACGCAGTTGTCGGTAAGTTTTTGATTAATGCATTTACTGCACTTGTTCTTTTCGATATTGGTGCATCGCATTCATTCATATGAAGGGGATTTGTGGATAAGTACAAATTGCCAACCATAGCCCTTAAGTCACCTATGTTAGTAAGTTCCCCAGTAGCGGAGTATATGGCTAGTAGGGGATCCTATTAGTTGCCAGTAACCATAGTTAGACATGTTTTCCCCACCGACCTGATTGTTCTGGAGTCACAAGGATTGGATGTGATACTAGGCATGGATTGGCTATCCAAGTTTGCAGGAAACATCGATTGCGCCAGTAAATCAATTCTTCTCACCACCCCAGAAGGAAAGAGGATCAAGTATGTATCCTGGCATGCACCGAGGAGAACTCAGGTGAATTCCTTATCAGGAGTTGTTCAGGAGGAAGTACCAGTGGTGAAGGATTATCCCGACGTATTTCCAAAGGAGTTACCAGGCATGCCACCGGATCGAGACATTGAGTTTTTGCTTGAGTTATTACCAGGCACCGGACCAATATCAAAGAGACCGTATCGGATGCCCGCAAAAGATCTGGGGGAAATTAAGAAGCAGATTAAGGAGTTACTGGAGAAAGGTTACATTCAACCAAGTTCATCACCTTGGGGAGCCCTAGTGCTTCTAGTTGAGAAGGATGGATCTTTGAGGATGATTGTTGATTATCGTGCGCTAAGTGAGGTGACGATCAAGAACAAATACCCTCTGTCGATGATCAATGATTTGTTTGACCAGCTGCAAGGAGCTTTAGTTTTCTCCAAGATCGATCTTCGATCAGGTTATCACCAGTTGAAGATCCAAGAGGAGGATATACCTAAGACAGCCTTTACCACGAGGTATGGGCTATATGAGTATACAGTGATGACATTTGGTTTGACTAATGCCCCTGCCTATTTCATGAGTATGATGAACAAGGTGCTTATGGAGTTTTTGGATAAGTTCGTCATGGTGTTTATTGATGATATATTGGTCTACTCGAAGAATGAAGAAGAGCATAAGGAGCATTTGCGTTTGGTTCTTGAGAAGCTTAGAGAACATCAGTTGTATGCCAATTTCAGCAAATGCGAGTTTTGGTTAAAGGAATTTGGATTTCTTGGACATGTCATATCTGGAGAAGGAATAGCAGTAGACCTTACCAAGGTTGCTTCTGTCACTAAATGGTTGCCACCAACCTCAGTTGGGGAGATCAGGAGTTTTCTTGGACTCGCAGGTTACTACCGGAGGTTTATCGAGAATTTCTCCAAGATTGCAAAGCCCATGATGGAGCTATTGAAGAAGGACACCAAGTTTAAATGGACTGAGGATTGTGAGGCCAGTTTTCAGGAGTTGAAGAAACGTTTGGTTACAACCCCTATGCTGATTCTCCCAGATCAACGCAAGGATTTTCAAGTATATTGCGATGCTTCACGTCGAGGACTTGGAGGTGTGCTTATGCAGGAAGGAAGAGTTGTCTCATATGCCTCATGACAGCTTCGACCTCATGAGTTGAACTATGCTACACATGATTTGGAGATAGCAGCCGTAGTGCATGCGCTGAAGACATGGAGACACTTTCTCATCGGAAACCATTGTGATGTATACACGGATCATAAGAGTTTGAAATACATCTTCACGCAGAAGGAGTTGAACCTCAGGCAAAGGAGATGGTTGGAGCTCATAAAGGATTATGACATGAGATTGCACTATCATCCAGGAAAGGCCAATGTCGTAGTAGATGTGTTGAGCCGCAAGAGTTATGTTAACATGCTCATAACCGGAGGATTACCAAAGGAGTTAGCATATGACCTTTGAGAGCTATGCTTGGAGATAGTTCCGAGAGGTTATGTTGCAGCATTGGAAATTCAGTCCACTCTTTTGGGTTGGATCAGAGAAGCCCAGAAGATGGACAAGGAGATTGTTGAAATAAAGGAAAGGATGAGTAAAGGAAAGGCTAAAGGATTTCATGAGGATGAGCGCGAGACCTTATGGTTTGAAGATCGTAGTTATGTGCCTAATGACCCTGAGGAAGTTGATTCTTCAGGAGGCCCATGATTCACCTTACCCGATTCACCCAGGCAACACTAAGATGTATCTGGATTTAAAGGAAAGTTTCTTGTGGATAGGAATGAAGAAGGATATTGCCGAGTATGTAGCAGTATGTGATGTATGTCAGAGAGTCAAGGCAGAGCATCAGAAGCCAGCCGGATTACTATAGCCGTTGCCGATACCTGAATGGAAGTGGGATAAACTTGGCACGGATTTTATCACTGGATTACCCAGGACTCGTTCAGGCTATGACTCTATCTGGGTTGTAGTCGATCGTTTGACAAAAGTAGCCCATTTCATCCCGGTGAAGACAACTTATACGAGTGCTAAGTTGGCAAAGGTATACATGACCTAGATCGTATGTCTGCATGGAGTTCCGAGGACCATTGTATCAGATAGAGGAACCCAGTTTACTTCAAAGTTTTGGCATCAGTTGCATGAAACTTTGGGTACCAGGCTAGAGTTTAGTACAGCCTTCATCCACAAATAGATGGACAGACCGACAGAGTCAATTAGATTCTGGAAGACATGTTGAGGGCTTGTGCACTAGATTATGGATCTAGTTGGGATGACAATTTGCCCTATGCAGAGTTCTCTTATAACAACAGTTATCAAGCCAATTTGAAGATGGCCCATTTTGAAGCCTTGTACGGAAGGAGGTGCAGGACCCCGTTATCGTGGGATGAAGTTGGAGATCGACAGTTGTTCGCACCAGACTTAATCAAAGACTCTGAAGAGAAGGTTAAGTTGATTCGCGAAAGACTCAAGGTAGCCCAGTCCAGGTAGAAGAGTTATGCGGATACTAAACGCAAGGAGATAATTTACGAAGTCGAAGACAGAGCTTATCTTCGTGTGTCCCCACTTCGAGGAGTTAAAAAAATTGGAGTCAAGGGAAAGCTAGCACCACGTATTGTGGGACCATAAAGAGTTTTGGAACACATGGGAGAAGGTGCGTACAAGTTGGAATTGCCAGAAGGATTGCCAGGAGTTCATGATGTGTTTCACGTTTCCCAGTTGAAGAAGTGCCACGCAGAGATGGCCGATATTCCTTTGAGAGATACAGTGCCACTGGAAGCAATTCAGTTGGATAGTGATCTAACCTATGAAGATAATCCAGTCAAGATTCTCGAGTTTTCCAATCGAGTTACTCGCAGCAAAGTTATCAAGTTTTGCAAAGTTTAGTGGATCCACCATACCGATGAGGAAACCACCTGGGAGCGAGAAGAAGATCTCTGCAAAGACCACCCAAACCTTTTTGCTGACCAACCCGAATCTCGAGGGCGAGATTCTTCTTAAGGGGGGTAGGTTTGTAACCTCCCAATTTTCAATTTGAATATTATACATAGGTCATCATATGCATATCATATTTATTCTTGCATTTTGTTTTGATCCTCGAAATCTTAAGCACTCAAGGACCTAAGGAGAGAGCTGGAGGTTTCACAAAAATTCATATTTGAATTTATTTCAAATTTGAAAAGAGGATCAATTTGATTTTACCATTTTTCTCTCCAGTTATTTCCGAAAGTAAAAAAATGAGAGAAGATAATATGACTTTTTCAACATCAGAGAAATATTGGAGAAAGAATTTTAGAATCAAATTATTATTTTTATTGATATTTTATTTGAATTAGAAAAAAAAGTTTATTTTTGAAAATTGCATATTAGTCCAGAAAAATGTTCATCTTGTCCTAAATATTAGGTTTGGTCAGTGAAAATTATTTCTGGAATTTTTAGAATTTTTTTATGTTTCTTTAGGATTTTTCTTTCGCGGCGTAATTACTTTTTTTTTAAAGTCTCCGGACCGACTGGGCCGAAGCCTAGCCGGCCCATCGCGCCGCCACCGCCTCCTCCCATTCGGAGTCCGGCGCGGACACGCCGCCGGAGTCCCGAAGGACTCCGTGATGCCGCCACCACCTCGGGACCCCCCCCCTCTTCAAATAGGGCCGGCCCCGACCCCCTCTACCCCTGGTCCTGCCCCGCCACCGTATCGTCACCGCCGTCGAGCGCCTCCATCGCCGCCTGCGTCACGCCCCCGCTTCTCGCGCTCCGCCGCCCCACCTGTCGCCGCTTGCTGCCGCTGCCGCTGCTCCGCCGCCATCCCAATCTGTCACCGCTGCCGCCGACTGGTTAACCCCGGCAAACCGGTAATAACTGTTCGGTCTTTTCCTTTTTTTACGATTTAGTCGGTTCGGTAGTTAGATCGGTTTTTTAGGTTTACTTAATTAATGAATGTTTGTTCGTTTGTTTTAACGAACAGTTTTCGTTAGATTAGTTCTGTAAGCGAACGTTCTCGCAGTAGATTCTTTTTTAGTTTATTTTCGGCTAGGGACCTATCCGCGAATAGTTTTCTCGCGATTTAGCCCCTGGTCTTAAAACTAGCGTAACTTTTTGCTCGTTTGTCCAAATTAGATGAAACCAGCGCCTAAATCTTCGTAACATTCTCTTCTTTCCAGTAAACTAACTTGAACATGGTTTTTACACTGTAAATTTTGACCTTAGTTCAGATTAGTAAATGATCTTGTTTCATTCGTTTCTCGAGTTTCGTTTCTCCGTTTGAGTTGTTTCTTTTTGCAAATCGTAGCTAATCACATGTACCTACTATTAAGATCTAATCTACATGATAATGATGCTGTTAGGTTTTACTTTCTGTTAGTCCAAGCCGTTTGCTTTTTTCTTGTTCGATTTGGATCTTTTCTCGGTTTTCTCGTTGTTTCGTTTGAGTGATTGCTTATGTATTCTACTGTTTGTCTACGCTAGATTACCCAGAGTGTGAAGCTTGTTACTATGAGTATCTAGAGTTTGCAGATCGTCAGCAAGGCAAGTTACACTTTGATCATACTCTTCTATACCAAATTTTTACTATGCATTAGTATTACCGCTCAAATATTTGCATGAGTAGGATTGGGAACATGTGGTTTGGTTGTAGTACTTGAGGTAGGAACCTAATACCTTTTGTTCACCCCGGGAATATACGTTATGTCTTATTGTTGCTTAGCCATGCTCGTAGACGGGGATTGGATCGTGATTCACATGGAAGTTTTGAGAGTTAATAATCTTGGATAACATTAAGGTGGCAACTTTAATGCACATTTGGGTGGATTGGTTGAGGCACCTGGGGAACCCAGTGTTGTCTATTTAGGGAAATCCCGGAGTACCCATGTGATTTTTCCTTTGGTTCGCCACCCAGGCTCAAAGGGATCATATGATATTTCATGCCTATAACTTCCGTGTGCAGCCACAAGCCATTATGGGCTCTGGCATAGTTGAGTAAGTTGCGTGAGCTCTCAAAGAGGTGGACTAGCAGATGTAGGGGAAAGTAGGTGTACCGGTCTGCCGGGAGTAGAGAGTAAGTGCTTCAGAAAGACTATGTCTCGATCATCCGATCATGGATGCGGTCGAGTCTTGTGGGAAAAAGTGCGCAACCTCTGCAGAGTGTATAAACTAATCATGGTTAGCCGTGTCCCCGGCTATGGACATCTTGAGTCTCTGGAATTGGATATTATTGTTGATCTCATCACTCTTTAATTAATTGACTTGGGTTTAATGATGATACTTTTAATTAGGATTTGAGTTGGGGGATCCTTCTCAAATACTGGAACAACTTGGGAGTGGTTAAATAAATGTATTCCTTTGTTGCAGGGAAAAACTAGCTTTATGCAAAATCATAAACTTAGAGCCTCCACCAGCCAAATATTGCATGTAGATATAGTTCTTGCATTTCATTACTTTACAGTGTAACTCTGCCAGCATATTCAATGCGCTGACCTACTCATGTTGCAGACTACTTAGACAACGAATAAGGTGCGATAGGTCGTTGTCTTGCACTCAGCTATACCGTTGGAGTTGATGGACTCATTTACCTTCGAAGCTTCCGTAGTTGTTTAGTTTAGATGGCCTTCAGCCATGATATTTATGTGTAATCATACTCTTTATGAGGACTCGATGTAATAAGTGTGTGATTGAACTCTGTTATAATTCCTCGACTACTGTGCATGTCAGCATTACCGATCCAGGGATGACACTGATGCACAGAGACTTCGGTCCATTTGAATCGTGGTCGCTACAGTGCAGGTGCTGTTTACGTGGTGTGAGGAGGTTTTCCTACTGGTTCGATAACCTTGGTTGCATCGCTGAGGGAAATACCTACCATTGCTATACTGCATCATCCCTTCCTCTTTGGGGAAATACCGACATAGTTCTAGCAGACATCAAGCAGCAGCAGTAGCGAGCGATCGATCGAGATTAGTTAGCAGAAGTAGCGAAGGAATCGCTCAGGTTCAGTTAACATCCAAGGGATCGATCGCTCGGGTTCAGTAACATAGCTAGTGCAATCGCTCGGGTCAGTAAGAGAACTCCTCGCTTGGGTTCAGTTAGAATCCAACGCCTCGCACACACGTGTGTACATATACAAGAGGAACGCGCAAACCTCCATGCATCGCTCCGCCCCGACCACCTACCATAACCGAGAACTCCCCAAAATTTTCCTTGCCCTTGCTTCTACCATGATTTTTTCCGTCATGGACAGCCCAAAGAATGTCATGCAGGTGCGTCTCCGGCCCGGCTAGGATGAAAAGCCCATTTTCTATGGTGAGTTTTATCAAAGAAGTAGGAGCCCACCACATCTATGATGATACGTGTTTCTGTCACAATTATCGTCATAGAAGTGTCATAAGCATGACAGAAAAAATTTGTTCGGGCCAAAATGTCACGGATGTGTCTTTTTTTAGTGCATGCTCATGATTCTATCTTTTGACATGGATTGGCTACGAATATCCATGAAACTATGCCTATTTTGTGGAATAGCCATATGTCTATCTATTTCCTAATGGTGGTAATAGTTTTCTAATTAATTTTATGTTATATATGCTATAAATAACCAGTATTGAAGGTCTATATGTTTTCCAAATACTGAGCCTTGTTTATTAGATTTTATTATATGATCAATGCACTCTCACTTACTGCCTTTTTAGGAGGCGATGACCTCGTCCATTGTGATGGCAACACCTCTGTGTCCAATGGAAGTGATCTTGTTACCCACCCTGATGAGCACAACCAGATGGCAAACAAGGAAGGTGATGACAACTAGCCTCTTCAGTTGTTATTCTACCGACTTTTCACTACATTTAATAATGAGATGAAATTTTAGAATTTGAATTCAACCATTCAATCTTATCACTACCATTTGCTCTTTACTTGCTGCTGCCATCCGACCACTAACATATTCTCTTGGCTATTTTCTGAGCTTAGTTGCTGCTGATTTTTCTTATTTGTAGGTGTGCAACTAGTATAGGAGCAATGGCAAAGAGAAAAAGAATATGGGGAAAGGTCTCAATAGGATCAGTCGAGCCCTATCGGGGATATACCCCGCGGTGATCCGGCCTGATGTATGACCCGACCGAAGCTTGGCGACTCACTGGTGACCCAGCCGAGTCTGGTACCTCACTGGTGACCCGGAGGGCGGGTCAGACGAATGACAAGGCCCAAGTTCCAGAAGGCGGCTCTGTGAGAAGACCGGCTCAAGGCATGGTGGCCAGTGGACCGGCTTGAGAGGGAAGGCATAAGGGACCATGTTTCCAAGTGTCATTCATTTATTCATTGCTATACCATCGCTTGCTCTGTTATACTCAATGGACGCGGTATTAGTAGATCCAGTCATTACTATCAAAGCTATTGGACATCAATGGTATCAGGGTGCACCTCTTAACGTGGTTTATTTAAGTGTAACAAAATGTACAGGTGGTTCGTGAAGCATCTAGCTTACCGGTCATCTCCCATTCCCGTCGTCGAGAGACTAAAAGAACTATAGCATGCCAGAAACTGGGAGTTTAGGTGGTTAGACCTATACCCCGCTGGCCGGTAATAAGTACCTATCCCTCTACTACTTACGATGTTTTTCGTTCTATTGAAATCCCGCATCGAGATATTTCCCTCATAAGGGAAGCAAGACTAGGATTCCACTTGTAATAGAGTAGTCCTAAACCTACTAGGACTAGTCATGTAAGCTGCCCCTTCAACTTATATAAGGAGGGGCAAGGAACCCCAAGAGGGACAAGAAAAGACAGACAAGTTAATAGCTCTCGAAAATAGAGGTAGCGAAAGAGCACCCATGTAATCATGAGCATCATCATGATCAATATCAATGAAGCAGGATGTAGGCTTTTACCTCCACTGCAAGGGGTCGAACCTGGGTAAAACCCGTGTCTGTTGTCCCACTCAACCCCTCTCAAGCTACCACGTAGATGCGTTGGCCTCATGACTAAGTCCTCACATTAGGACATCTGCCATGACAAAACCACGACAGTTGGCGCCCACCGTGAGCCAGGCTATCTGGCCTTGAAAGCAAACATGAGGCCTGTGAGCTAGGCTATGCAGCCTTGAAAGCAAACATGAGGCATGTGAGTCAGGCTATGCGGCCTTGAAAGCAAACATGAGACCAGTGAGACAACTTTTTTTCGGTCGTGCCTTAAAAGCCGGCTTAACAAAATGTTTGAGATTTGCATATTCTCTGTTTTGGTCTTTTCAGACATTTTTATGCTTTTAATTTTTTTTGCTGTGATGCAATTTATGAATCCCGGGTCATACTTGTCGTGGATTTGTCACAGCAGATGTCCTTAGTGTCTGGACTTAGTCGCGAGGCCAAAGCATCTATGTGGCAGCTTGAGAGGGGTTGAGCGGAATCGAGAGACGCAACACAAGACAAGGGTTTAGACAGCTTCGGGCCCCGGGAAACATCATCCGGTAATAACCCTACATGTTGTTTGTGGCTAGGTCTCATTATCATCATGAGGGAGTCGCCGGTAAGCCGGCTCTTTGTGTCTAGCCCTAAAGATTGTTTCTTCTTGCCTGCCCCTCTTTGGGGAGCCCTGCCCCTCCTTATATAAGTTGGAGGGGCGGGTTACATGTGGAGTCCTACTAGGACTAGGACTATTCTATCTTCTCTTACAAGTTGAATACAAGTCTGGGTCTTGCTTCCTCGTAAAGGAAATATTCGTCATGCCTTTCTTCTTAAGTCGGCCCACCATCACATGAACCGGCCTACTGGGCCTTAGCCCTTGTCGTCCGTTTGACCCGCCGTCGGGGCCATCCGTGAGTCGCCAGGCTCGTGAGTCGTCAGACCAGTGAGCCGCTAGACTCATAAGTCGCCAAACCTCCGGCGGGTTACTAGTGAAACGCCAAGTCCCAGTCGGGTCATCCATCCGGCCAGGTCATACCGCGGGGTATATCCCCGACATTAGCCCCCAGTTTAATTTGGATTTATCCTTGTTAAACTGATCCTGCAAAATAACTGAAGAACAAATTTGACAGGTTGTGCTCCGGGTTAAATACTCTTGTAAGTCGGCACCTGAACATCTTTAAGTCCTTATCATTTCCTTGTTGATATAAATATGTCCATAACTTCATAGAAAAATCTTCTTTAACAGATATGCTTCAACTTTGTCAATGCAAAAAATCCAGATACTTCTTTTAAAAATCCGGGTTAACAGACCAGCTTCAGAATCAATTTGCTAACATTGATCTTCTTGTAGAGAAATATTGTAAGAAATAATCCACTTGAGTCGGCTTCCAAAACGCCGGCTTAAAAAATATTAGTCTTGAAATACTCATTTGACTTTCAACCAGCTTAAAGATGTAGATCTTGCCGATTTATGATTGCCAAAGTTGTCGGGTTATAAAAAAATGATACCGGGTCATGTAATTGTTGTTGATGCCGGGTTAATCTTATGATGACGTCGGGTCATAAACTTTGCAGATTTCTTCGATAATAATATAATACCCGATTTGCTCAAAACTGAGGATTTGAAGTTATTCCTCCCTTATATGCATATCACCTGTAGCCCCTAAGTGCCGGGTTGTCGTGCTTGCAGCAACCTGGGACTTGTAATTGCCTTATGCTCATAAAACTTCAACCAGTGTAGCCCCCAAGGGCCGGGTCATTATGCAATAATGAGCAGGGACTTTGTAAATATTATCATGTAAACTGGAGCAGCAATGTGTAGCCCCCAAGGGCCGGCTCAGTAAGATATTACTGAGCTAGGACTTTGTATATAATTCATTGATAATAACATCATATGATGTAATCTCCACCATGGGGCTTGAACCCACGTCCACAAGGTTAAGAGATTTGTGCTTTACCAACAGAGCAATGGATCCTTCAATATAATGGATTAAGACTTGTGTACCTTGAACTGTTGACAGGAGCAATTGGTAGCCCCCAAGGGCCGACTCATTATGATGTGATGAATCAGGTCTTCAATGAGCTGAGCAAAAAATGACTTTGCATTAGCCCCCAAGTGTCATGGTGCATGCTTGCAGCGACATGAGACTTGCATATTTGATGTAACCTCAATTTGAATAATGTAGCCCCCAAGTGTCGGGTCGTAAGCCTGTAGCGACTCGGGACTATTTCCTCCATTATAAAATAAATCATGCCCATTGATAAAAACAATAGCCGTTGCGCTAAAGCGACCTTGAAAACCTCAATCATAACACTGGTTATTGATAATCACAATAGAAATCCAGCCATGATGGCTATTCAAGATTTGAATAATATAATCCGGTATGAAAACCCCAATCATTCAATATCATCATGAAAATCCAGCCAGTTTTGGCTATTAAAGATTTGAATACCTCATCGGTTGACAAGTAAATCCGGAGTTTAAATACCTGGCGGCTCTTGGCCGATGACGACTTAATGCGCATTCATTGTAAGCCGGAATTTTTGTAACCCGGTGGCCTATAGCCCTTGAGAAAATCAATAATTGATAACCCTTTTGAGACACCAATTTCAGTGATGAGCTTGGACTGAAGCATTTATATAAGTCGTAGTTCTGCAAATCCTGCACAGAGTTTAAACAACATATGCCCTGGCGACTTAACGTCAAGAGCCAGGGTGGGTAACCACCCAAATGTAGTCTTATCCTGCACACAAGTAGATCACAAGAACCCTTGGCGGTTTGCCGCAGGGCGGGTCATAATACCTCACATATAACCACTGTGATATTGAATTTGTACTGCCGGTTTACATGACCTGTGCAGTAAGGGTGATAACCCAATCCTTAGAAGCCAATGCTTCCACATAGATGATGATTGTCATAAGCTGGCGACTTATAGTCAAAATTCAAGCCGGGTTAAGCATAATACACTTATATACATTTGAGATATAATCCAAAAAAGGTCTCAAGTCAAACCCAAAATTGTTCGCAAAAAAGACTTAAAAAATTTAAGGCTTCCAATTCGTATACGATCAGAAAACCGTTCCAAAGTGGTTGAGCTAAGATTCGAATACGATCATATAGCCCCCAGTGGCTTTGGCGTTGCCGATCAATAGGGTACCGACAGCTATGTTCTCTTTGGTTCGAATACGACCTATGTTTGAACAGGAAGCCCCCAAATGACCTTGAGAGTTGTTTAACGATGCTGATTTGAATACGATCCACGTCGGACCCAAAAGATGTTAAGCTATGATTCGGATACGATCAAGAAGCCCCCTAGTGAGTTTGGCAGTGTGCCGATCAAAAGGGTTTCGACAGCTATGTTCTCTTTGGTTCGAATATGACCTATGTTTGAACAGAAAGCCCCCAAGTGACCATATATTAGCATTACACCGATCAAGAGGGTACCGACAGCTATGCTCGATGAGCAGGAAGCCCCCAAGTGACCATAATAAGATAAGCCGTAAGGCAGGATACCTATGTTTGAACCACGCATCATGGTAGCAAATTCTTTTTGGTAACCTTTAATTTTTCTTAGAACTCGAACTTGCGAGAGATTAATTCTTTTTGAACTGGAACTTCAAACCGGAGTTGAGAGCTTCAAAGCTTCGTAAGAGACAAATTTACCTTGAGCCGGATGTTGAACCGGATTTGAGACCTTCAAAGCCTTGCGGGATAAAGATGTATCTTGAGCCAGATTTTAAACCAGAATCTTTAATTTGAACCGGCAATTTTCTGACGGCCTTTAAATTTTCGTCAATATGGCGGTGGCCTCCGAAACCGGGTTATCCTTCCCTCCAATGACCCGGAGTTCCCGAGTCATGTCATTGTAGCCCCCGAGTCTCAAGACGACTCGAGAAGTTGACTTGAGATTCTTCATATTTAACCGTGATATAAACCGGCATGAACTATTCAACAGCTCAGTGATATAAAAAATCATTTTTGCATTAGACAATTTGTTCTGCATTGGAACACTTGCAAACCAGAGTAGTTGCTCTTTTAAAGAAAGCAATATGTAATATAAAAATGTACTGGATGGATTTCACCTGATACGTCAGGCTAGTAATTATCCACTGCAGAGTCGATGATCACCATGATGAAGCTGAAATCAATCACGGCCGAGTTGGCCACGGAAGCAGACAGATGAACCGGCCACGGCGTTATAAGCCAGTGTGGACGGATGCTGGTCGCAAGATTGTGCTGTCGGGCGCTCCGTACCCGTGATATGATGTCACATTTACAGTGAATCCTTGCCCTGCACGTTAAAATATACATGTCAGAGTACTGTTCTTGAAAGAATAAATATGTTTATAAAAATAGATTAGACGGATATCACCTGGTGCATTGGGATGACAGATGATCTTTGCGCGTCCATGGTTTAACTGGGATATGGAGGCCGAGCAACAACGTGAACGTGCTAATCTATGGATCTAGCCCTCCGTCTGGTCTGATATCTGATGATTCAGTAGTGTTGATTTCTCCACCACGTGATGTCTGATGAGTTTGAGAAAAGCAACCTGATCTTGAGAGGCGTGCACATACTACTACTAGTAGATGACCATGGGTGCTAAACTATTGCCAATAATGATCAATGTATCATGTCATGAGCTTTTGTCCCTTCCTGACAAACAAGCCATTTTCTTCTTTCTTTTACTGTTTGAAATCTCACGCACGCACATGCAGCTTGCTAGCAGCATCCCCAGCTGCAGCTTTGGAACTTGAATCACCAGGCCTTGCCACTTGCACTGGTTATCTTCACATGTTGGTGGATTGATGAACTGTTTTGACTAAATAGTAGCTCACGCGTGTTCTACTTGAAGCAGTAGTACTATTGATGTATTAGTCCTTATGCCTGGAAAACAGCGGTGGCAGCTCGCGGCGGGTCTGGGGTGGCACAGCGTCCATGGCCGGCAGCGGTTTTGAGGTGAGGCAGCCGCGGCTGAAACAGCGTGGCCAGCCCACAGCAGTTCGAGGCCAGAGGAGGCCGTAGCAGCTCAATGGAGGCGATGGGTCACAGGGCCGCAGTGGAGGCGACGCGGCGACTCAGCAGTAGACGGAAGACCGGGTCAGGCTGCAGGTGAGTCGGACAGACGGCAGCTCGGAAGTGTCGACGGGTCGCAGCGGCGAAGAGCAGAGACGGCACCGCGGCGGCTCAGCAGCGGCTGGGCGGAGCTGCGGACTCACTACCGAGGCAACCCAGCAGGGCCGTGGAGATGCAGAAGAGCGATGGTGCCACGGTGAAGGCCAGCTCGGCAGGGCCGCGGCAAGCCACTATGGTGGGTCAGAACAGCGCGGTGGCTTCGAAGTGTCGGCCGCGGCTATGGAATTAGGCGGCGGCGACTCCGGAATAGCTCGTGGATAGGATGGCGGGTTGAGGCGATGCCAGTGATGGGGGCGGCTCGCTGGTGCGGCCACGGCAGGTGCGTGCCGGCCCGAGATGAAGCCAAGGCCTACTGCGGCTGAAGTGTGCGGAGACCCGGCGATTCGAGTGAGGACCGTGGCTCGGACAGGCAGTTTGACCCCATCCTTAATGAATGCAAAGCGTGAGGGCGATGGCGGCTTGCAGGAACAGCAAGGTGGCAGGGCCACGTTTTAAGGCGGAGGCACGAGGCCACAGCGGCTGCGAGGCTAGGTAGTTCGACGCCGGCCACGGCGGCTCGATGCGACGGGAAAACTGTGGTGATGGCGACTGCTGCAAGTCCCCTTGGAGACATGTCGAGGTGGCAATGGCCAGTGAGGCCGCGCGTGCTTAAGCAGGCAATGGGGCAAGACGAGACGGGCGAGGCCGAGTCCGTGACTTCCCTCTGTGGGCAGAGCTTCTCGCGGTGGCAACGAGGTGAGGTCGAATCCGAGACGACAACTGAAGGCGAGGTGACTAGGAGGCAAGGTCAACCCTGAACCCGACTCGGAGAAGCGCTGGTGGAGGCGGGGCGCGCGGCCGAGACGCGGCGCAGCGGCTCAAGGCGTGGCGGCGGCTCTAACGCGACGGATCGGGCCGGCGTAATACAAGACCGCGGCGGCAAGGCAAACCGAGGTGTCCTCCCCAGCAACAGAGTAGTACTTTTTTTTCTTTTCTTGATTCCATCGATCTTCACGTGAATTAAAGGCAAACAATTGTTGTTTTACCTCAGGACTTCAAGCGACCAGCAGTAGGAAACGCAGCGGATCAGTCGATGACAATCGCAGCTTTGGGTCTTGATCTTGTATGGAGCAGCAATGCAAATCGCAACTTGCAGCCTGTCAGACTCAACTTGGTAGGCAGTGTCGCAACAGAAACACAATTCTGATCTGATTCGACGGAACGCCTAGATGCGTGCGGTGGCGCATGTAACCCTAATCTCTCATCTTGATCTTGAACCTTGTACTGTCAGCTCCAAAGTGTAATCATGTTCCGGATCACAATATAATAAACCAGCTAGCTCTTACTCATCTGACAAAATCGCGAGCTCGTCGATCCCTAGACGATATCCCTCTCAAGAACTCAACACCATCGTGCACTAACCCCACGGTGGGCGCCAACTATCGTGGATTTGTCACGGCAGTTGTCCTTAGTGTCAGGACTTAGTCGCGAGGCCAACGCATCTATGTGGCAGCTTGAGAGGGGTTGAGCGGAATCGAGAGACGCAACACAAGACAAGGGTTTAGACAGCTTCGGGCCCCGGGAAACATCATCCGGTAATAACCCTACATGATGTTTGTGGCTAGGTCTCATTATCATCATGAGGGAGTCGCCGGTAAGCCGGCTCTTTGTGTCTAGCCCTAAAGATTGTTTCTTCTTGCCTGCCCCTCTTTGGGGAGCCCTGCCCCTCCTTATATAAGTTGGAGGGGCGGGTTACATGTGGAGACCTACTAGGACTAGGACTATTCTATCTTCTCTTACAAGTTGAATACAAGTCTGGGTCTTGCTTCCTCGTAAAGGAAATATTCGTCATGCCTTTCTTCTTAAGTCGGCCCACCATCACATGAACCGGCCTACTGGGCCTTAGCCCTTGTCGTCCGTTTGACCCGCCGTCGGGGCCATCCGTGAGTCGCCAGGCTCGTGAGTCGTCAGACTAGTGAGCCGCTAGACTCATAAGTCGCCAAACCTCTGGCGGGTTACTAGTGAAACGCCAAGTCCCAGTCGGGTCATCCATCCGGCCGGGTCATACCGCGGGGTATATCCCCGACAATACTAGCTTCGGGTTATCTTGCTCATATTTGAGTCTTTGGGTTATCACCCGTCCTGGCTTTTGACTTTAATTCGCCAGTACGATTTTCGCTATAAGCCGCCATCATAATCTTTTCAATGATTGTTTATAACCATGAGTCTCTGGGTTGTAACCCGCCTTGGATTTGAGCTTTAAAAGTTGGTCTTCCTGTCGAGCCTTAAAAGCCGACTTATGAACTATATTATTGTGCATATTTGCAATTTTTATAACATCTTTGTTTGCGGGGGTTATCAGTTTCTTGATTTTTACAAAGGCTATAAGCCGCCGGGTTACATCCCCGAGTACAATGGATGCGCATTAAGTCGCCATCGGCCAAGAGCCGTCGGGTATTTAAACTTCAGATTTATTTGTCAACAAGCAAGGTCTTGTGATTATAAGTCGCCAACAAGCAAATTACTGAGTCTTTTCACAGCTACGACGGGTTGATGATAAGTACAATTGTTCAGAGGACAAATATTCACTACAGTTGTATATCAAGAACCGGTTAAACTGGGTTATACATTCCAATCTTTAATAGCCAACATGGCTGGATTTTCATTATGGTTGTCATGACCAGTATTCAATGATTGAGGTTTTTGTATCGGATTATATTATTCAAATCTTTAAATAGCCACACATGGCTGGAATTTCATTATGGTTGTCCTGACCAGTATTGGATGATTGAGGTTTTTAAAGCCCCTTCACAGCAATGGCTATTATTCCTTCATCCAGAAATACCAGTTCACAACAAAGAGTATGGTTCAATATTGATATGCAAAGCATTCAGCAATATCATCCAGATAGTGGATATGATTTATTCTACAATGGAAGGAACAGTCCCAAGTCATTGCAGGCATATGACCCGGCACTTGGGGGCTACATTATTCAAATCAAGATTACATCAAGTATGCAAGTCCCATGTCACTGCAAGCATGCACCATGGCACTTGGGGGCTAATGCAAGGTCATTTTTTACTTGCCTTATCGAAGACCCGACCCAACTCATAGTGATGAGCCGGCCCTTGGGGACTACATCATCTAATGTTATTTTCAGTGAAGTACATGTAGTCCCAGCCCAGTATTATCTTACTGAGCCAGCCCTTGAGGGCTACACATTGCTACTCAACTCTATATGACCGGATCTACAAAAATCCCTACTCATTATTGCATAATGACCCGGACCTTGGGGGCTACACTGGCTGAAGTTTTATGAGCATAAGACATTTACAAGTCCCAGGTTGCTGCAGGCAAGACAACCCTGTACTTGGGGGCTACATATGTGGAACATTTAACTTATGACTGGTGACTCATATGAACAATCCGGATTTCTCCACAGATGTAGCATTTATATTGAAGCAAGTCTTAAGTTGTTACTATGCTCCCTTATTAACACTTGGGGGCTACAAGTGATATGCATATAAGGGAGGTACACTTTCAAGCTTGGTGTCAGCAGTAATCATGACTTGGCGTCTGTTACAATTATGACCCAGTACTTCAAGCCGACTCAGCATCAGATGAATATCTTAAGTGCAATATTTTTGTCAAGTTAGAGCATTGAAAGCTGACTCAAATGGGTTATTCTTTCCCAATATTTTTCTGCAAGAAAGCAGCCTCAACAAGTTAATTTTGAAGCCAGCCTATTGATATAACAAAGAGACCCCGATTTTAATGGAGGGATTCCCTTGAATATAACGAAGAGACAAGATATGGTATAACTTGAGAATTGCACACGGCGGCAAATATTGACCCGGTCAAGTGTTTTTCACGGAAAGAAGTGACCAGGACTTAAGGATGAACAACTGTCGGCTCAGAAGAACCTTTAACCCAGCGCACAACCTGTCAAATTTGTTTTTACTTTTATTTTGCAGGATAAGTTTACCATGGATAAATCCAAGCTAAACTGAGGGCTAATCTCGGGGATATACCACGCGGTATGACCGGCCTGATGTATGACCTGGCCGGAGCTTGGCGACTCACGGTGACTTGGCCGAGTCTGGCGACTCACTGGTGAGCCGGCGGACTTTGGCAACTCACTGGTGACACGGAGGGCGGGTCAGACGAATGACAAGGGCCAAGGCCCAAAAGGCGACTTTGTGAGAAGACCGGCTCAAGGCACGGTGTTCGGTTGGGCTAGCTTGAGAGGGAAGGCATAAGGAATACTTCCCTCATACGGGAAGCAAGACTAGGATTCCACTTGTAATAGAGTAGTCCTAAACCTACTAGGACTAGTCATGTAAGCCCCCCCCCTTCAACTTATATAAGGAGGGGCAGGGCACCTCAAGAGGGACAAGACAAGACAGACAAGTTAATAGCTCTCGAAATAGAGGTAGCGAAAGAGCACCCATGTACTCGTGAGCATTATCATGATCAATATCAATGAAGCAGGATGTAGGCTTTTACCTCCACCACGAGGTGCCGAACTTGGTTAAAACTCGCGTCTCTCGTCCCACTCAACCCCTCTCAAGCTACCACGTAGATGCGTTGGCCTCACAACTAAGTCCTCACACTAGGACATTTGCCGTGACAAAACCACGACAAGCCCGGAGGGCCAAAATGCCACACATTATACCTGAAGGAAAGATAAGACCGGAGTTTCCTCTTCTTGCTGCAAAGCTTGCAACTGAATGCAACATTGTTGTCAGAAACCATGTGCTTGTGCTTCAGTGCTGGAAGGATTACAAGAAAGAGGACAACACTGGGATCTTCCAGGATTTTGTTGGAAAAGTTGGTCTAAGTACACAGTTTAGGCCTTTCCCCTCTTCGATGAATAGCAAGCTATCAATTAGCAAATGCAAGTCAAATACAACATGAAACCGACAAACCTTCGCCCCATACTCATCAGTCTTGCACCTTCCACTGTTATCTACGTAGACTATTTGATGTTAAACACTTTCAGAGAAATAATGGACTTCAATTTATACAAATTATAGTCATGTATGCTACATTGGGGAGAGGATTATCACAAAAGTAGTAATGATTTAATATAAATATATTTTGCTAAAGATTTGTCTATTGTTCAAGGCAGATTACCGTTATTTTTCCTGTAGTCAGTTGTTAGCATTTAGATGTGGCAACCTTGGGTGAGGTGATTGTCGTAACTTATGAATTTATAGTTGCCTTTGCACTAGCATGTTGTTTTTATTTTCTATTTTATTATCTTTTGATAGTAACCTGATCCCATTCCACTTTCTGGATCATAGGGAAAAGTACAGATTTAAGAAAAGCAACAGAAAAAATAGGACAACTATGTTTGCAAACACAAGATTTCTATATGCACAGATATCCAGATGTCTCTTCTTTATTTTATTTATGTACTTGAACTCAACATCAATATTGTGATTATTACACATGTTTTTTCTTCTGTCTAGATCAAGCTCCATATGGACAGAGAAGCTGCACCAGTTATGAACGCTTGTACCCAAATGATGAAGTCTGCAGTCCGGCAACAACGATGTAGGCTCAAGAAGAAGTATTTTGATCCTTCCCCGCTCAATTTGGTGATGAGAATTTCTCCTGTCAAATCGATGACTGGTGACAGAACGCGTCCAGAAGCTGAACCCCGTCAGCCCGGACATCCGGCCAGAGGCTCGGACATCCGGCTCTTCCCGAGCCGCCGGACATCCGGACCCCAGCCTGGACATCCGGACCCCGCGTGTCCAGAGAGCAACCGTAGGGCACCCAGGCCAGCCCGGACATCCGGCCCGTCGCAAAGCCCCGGACATCCGGCCCCAGCCCGGACATCCGGCCCCAGCCCGGACATCCGGCACCTGCCTATGCGCAGAGAACGGGCCAAGGGCCCATGTATCCCCCTCTCACTTACCCCTTCGTGGGCTAGCACTATATATACTCTCCCACCTCCTCCTAGTTAGGGTTAGCAAAGGATTAGCTAATTTTACATAGAGCTTTGCTCATCCATACGGATCTCCTCCTCGTGAGAGACCGCGGCCTCTTCGGAGAAGATCCACCATGGATTCAAGACCCCTTTACAGGAAGATCCCTCGTGGATTCAAGACCTCCTCTCAGAGATGAGCTACCGCCACTTGTATCGTCCTTTGTTGGATTTGGACCATGAATCTCTTTGTGTTCCTTGGATCTAGCCCATGTGTGATCATATTCGTGTTGGTTGAGTGTTTCTCTCGTTTTCCCCCGTGATTTCCCTCGTGTTCTTCCGTGCGTTCTTCGTGTTCCTCATAGGGATCCTCTCCAAACGTGAAAGATCGGCCCTTAGGGTTCCGCCCTACATCATCTTGGTATCATGAGCCACGTTGATCACGTTTTTGGAGCCCCTACCCTTTGTTTTCTAGCTTGATTTTGTTGTTTTCGTCCTAAATCTGAAAATCCCCACCAAAAAATAGCCCCAAATTTTTTTGTGATTTGTTGGTTTGATGATGTTTTGTTGATTTTGATCAATGGATTTGCTTGGTTTCGAGTGGATCTAGCATCTCCCCAAGTTTCCCCATCTTCCATCCATGAAATCTCTCCAATTTTGCCCCCAAAGTCACCGATTTCCGCCCCAAAATCGAGTTCCTCGAGTTCATCCTCGGATTTGCACTACAAAAAAAAGACACATCCGTGACATTTTGGACCGAACGAATTTTTTTCTGTCATACATATGACACTTCTATGACGATAATTGTGACAAAACCCGGTAACATCATAGATGTGGTGGGCTCCTACTTCTATGACAAAAAATCATGACAGAAAATGGGCTTTTTGTCCTGGGCGGGCCGGAGACGCAGATGCGTGACATTCTTTGGGCCGTCCGTGACGGGAAAAACCGTGGTAGAAGAGAGGGGGAGGAAAATTTCAGGGAGTTGTCGGTTACGGTGGGAGGTCGGGGGCGGAGCGATGCGCGTTTCTCTCGTACGTACGCGCGTGTGTGCGAGGCGTTGGCTCTAACTGAACCCGAGCGAGGCGTTGGTCTCTAACTGAACCCGAGCGATTGCACTGCAGGCTACGCGTTACTGAACCCGAGCGATCGATCGATGGCTATTAACTGAACCAGATGGAGCGATTCCTTCGCTACTGCTGCTAACTGAAGCACATCGATGTTGCCTCTGGGATGAACAGTGAGCGTTGCAGGGGGGTGGATGAACAGTGAGCGGTGGCGTTGCCTCTGGATGAACAGGAACCCGTGGTGTGGAGGGCTGGATGAACAGTAGACGGTGGAGGGGTGGTTGAACAGGACCCTATGGTGTGGAGGGCTGGATGAACAGTAGACGGTGGAGGGGTGCCCGTGGAGGGGTGGTTGAACAGTAGCCGGTGGAGTAGCACGTGGTGGAGGCTGGATGAACAGGAGCCCGTGGAGGCTGGAGGAGGTCGGCGGTAGCCCATGGAGGCTGGAGGAGGTCGACGGTGGAGCTGAACAGTATCCCGTGGAGTCCCGTTTTGCGGTACGCCACACCCCTCCCCCCCCCCCCCCGTTTCGACCGTAGCGCTCCAACACAAGTCCGTTTCATCTGTTTTGCGGTACGCCACACCCCTCCCGATCAACAAGACCCATGTTTCGACCGCTCCAACACAAGTCCGTTCGTCCGTTTTGCGGTACGCCACACCCCTCCTGATCAACAGGACCCCCGTTTCGACCGTAGGAGGTCCGTTTCCTCTGTTTTGCGGTACGCCACACCCCTCCTGATCAACAGGACCCCCATTTCAACCGTAGGAGGTCCGTTTCCTCTATTGTGCGGTACGCCAGGCCTCGTTTCCATCGCTTGTTCCGTCCAAGCCGGTTGGCTCCCATGCGTTCTGTTGCCTCCTGATGAACACGACGCATTCCGTTGCATCCCCATGAACACGACGCATTCCGTTGCCTCCCGATGAACACGACACATTCCGTTGCCTCCTCATGAACACGACGATGACGCTGTTTCTCCGTTCCGACCCAGTCATGTACGTATGCGCGAGTAGGCGTTCGAGTCCCTGCCCGTATGTACGTACGTGGCCGTATTTTCTTTCTTGCACCCTCGCCGTTGTACGTACGTGTACATGCTACGTGCGCGCCTCTACTACGACACGTGCGTGCCTCTACTACGACACGTGTGCGCCTCTACATCCACCAGTATGTACGTACACGTTCGCGACCAGAATGACAACGGTACGTACGCTTCGACCAGGTGGGTCCCGACTGTCAGGCGCTTCCTTGCCTGCGAAGATGTAGCTGGTGGGTCCCAGCAGTCAAGGGGGCGAATCGTTTTTTTTGCCCGGACGCACTTCCTTGCGTGCGATGATGTACCTGGTGGGTCCCAGCAGTCAGGGGTGAATCTTTTTTTCGTGAAATACGGTGGCCCGTCCGGTGGCTCCCGGCTGTCAGGTGGAGGAATCATTATTTTGCACGTAATAAGGAGGCACTTCCTTGCGGCGGCCGTGGACCCAGCTGTCAGCCTCTCCACGTACAGTCCACGTCCGATGGAAGTCGTTCCTTGACCACGTTGACCACGCCGCGCCGAGAGCACCACGGCGGTGGACGACGACGAGGCCTAGGAAGGGGACGACTCGGAGCCGGGGAAGACGCGGCAGTGGATGCCCACGTGAAGAGGAGTACGAGGATTCACTGGTTCGGCAGCGGTGTCAGGCTGTTGTCGCCGCAAAATAACAGGGGATGGCCTGGACAGCGGTGGGAGTAGTAGGGGGCGGTGAGGCCTCCGCGGCATCACAGCCGGCCACGGGAGGCAGGAGCACGCGGCACGACCGGCGCTGGTTTGGGCGGCTGGAGCAAGAAGACCAGAGGTTGAAGAAGCACTACGGCCATTGGATGAACATCATACGGTAACAGGAGCTAGAATCGTTCATATTGACTAAGTTGAGAAAGCCCTCCGTCCCCGTCAACTTGGTAGGCCCACAAGTCATCCTCCCACTATGATGGGTTCCAGCTGGCAGGGGGTATTCATTTTTTTGTGCGTAATAAGGAGGCACTTCCTTGCGTGCGAAGATAGCTGGTGGGTCCAACATGTCAGCTGGGGTGTAACGCCCCAGATGTATTTTTTCCCCACTTGTACTTCAACTCTTGCCGTTTCCGGTGTCAAGTTATATTTTTTTTCTCGGGTTCGGGTCCTTGTCTCCGTGTGTTGTTTTCGTTTTCATGCATCTCATACCATGTCATCACGTGCATTGCATTCGCATACATGTTCATCTCATGCATTCGAGCTTTTTCCCCGTTGTCCGTTTTGCATTCCGGCGCTTCGTTCTCCTCCGGTGGTCGTTTCTAGTCTTCTTTCGTGTGTGGGGTTTAAACATTTCCGGATTGGTCCGAGACTTGCCAAGCGGCCTTGGTTTACTACCGGTAGACCTCCTGTCAAGTTTCGTATCATTTGGACTTCGTTTGATACTCCAACGGTTAACCGAGGGACCGAAAAGGCCTCGTGTGTGTTGCAGCCCAACACCCCCCAAATTTGGCCCAAAACCCACCAAACTCTGCTCCATGTCCTAGATCTCGGGGCGAGATCTTTTCGTAGTGGTGGAGTGTTGTAACGCCCCAGATGTATTTTTTCCCCACTTGTACTTCAACTCTTGCCGTTTCCGGTGTCAAGTTATATTTTTTTTCTCGGGTTCGGGTCCTTGTCTCCGTGTGTTGTTTTCGTTTTCATGCATCTCATACCATGTCATCACGTGCATTGCATTCGCATACATGTTCATCTCATGCATTCGAGCTTTTTCCCCGTTGTCCGTTTTGCATTCCGGCGCTTCGTTCTCCTCCGGTGGTCGTTTCTAGTCTTCTTTCGTGTGTGGGGTTTAAACATTTCCGGATTGGTCCGAGACTTGCCAAGCGGCCTTGGTTTACTACCGGTAGACCTCCTGTCAAGTTTCGTATCATTTGGACTTCGTTTGATACTCCAACGGTTAACCGAGGGACCGAAAAGGCCTCGTGTGTGTTGCAGCCCAACACCCCCCAAATTTGGCCCAAAACCCACCAAACTCTGCTCCATGTCCTAGATCGTTCGATCACGATCGTGTGGGCGAAAACCGCACCTCATTTGGACTCTCCTAGCTCCCTCTATGCCTATTTATACACCCCTCCGTTTTCGGATCTCTCCCTCTCCCCGAAACCCTAAAAAAAAACAGATCAAACCTCCCCGCACCGACGGACACGTCCGCCCCCAGCCGGACGCGTCCGCCGCCGCGCCCTCGCCCAACCACCGCGTGCCACGTGGACCGCCGCCGCCGCCGCCGCCGCGGGCCGGGAGGCCCGGATCCGGCCCCCGCGACCCGGCTCCTCCACGCGCGCCCCGCCGCCTCCTTCCTCCGCGCGCGCCGCCGCCTCTTCGGGCTCCGGCGACCGGAGCCGCCGTCGTCGCCGCGGGTCTCTCCGGCGAGCCCGAGGCCGGCCGCCGCCCGCACCTCCTCGCCGGCGCGCAGGCCACCACCGCCGCCGCCGGGCGCTGCTCCGGCCTCCCCCGACCTTCCCGGCGCCGCCCCGGCCTCTCCCCGCTGCTCCGGCCGCCTCCACCGGCTCCGGCGAGCCGTCCCCGGTGAACCTCGGCTTCCGTGCTCCGGCGGTGAACAGTAACCGCCAGATCTGGAAACCCTAGATCCGGTTGACTTTCCCTCTCCCCCTTATTTTTTCGAGCTAACTTTGACTGCTCGTATCTCCGCAACCGTAGCTCCGTTTTGGGCGTATGATATATCAAAATCTTCGCCTCGACATGTACATCATTTCATTCCATTGCATCATTTGCATTTGAGGTCATCTTGATACCAAAAATGCTGTTAGAAGGAGGCTTCGTGAGTTAAATTGCAGATCCGTTAGCTCATCATGCACTTTTGTCATTTTTGCAATATTTAATCCGTGCATGATATGCCTGTGCCCCTTTGGGATGAATTGTGAAGCATTTTGTCTTCTTTCCAGAGGTGCCTCCCATGCATTTTTAGGATGTGTGTGTTGTCTTGTGCAAGCTTGCGAAGAGAGGTACCTGAGATTGCAGATTTCAGGGACTTAGTGATTTTCACTAAGTCTGGGATATTTTAGTTCATGAGGCTATATGTCCAGCTTGTTTCCTAGCGATCCGTACCTCTTTTGAGGATGATCAGTAAGGGAGTTTTGATATTTATGTTATGCTCTATCCATCCATGTCCTTGTTGGCATTTGTGGAGTGCTCTAGGTTGACTCAATCGAGCTCCACTTTTGCTTCGTTGTTAATCTGGGCAGATCGTCAACTTGTTTGCGATTTCGCCGATGCTACCGTTAGTGTTCCATGCATGCTATGACTTCGTTCTTGCCATGTGTAGCTAGCACTTTGTGCCTTCTTGCTGGTTATATGATTTCCTTGCCATGACTTGCACCGTAGTGAGTGCATCGAGCTCGTTTACATGCCTTCGTGAGTTAAATTTCAGCATGTCTCAGTTTTCACTAAGTCTGAAAACTGATTGTGTTCGAGCGATGTTCGTGAGCTCGGTAGAGTATTTTGTGAACCCTTTTGGCCCCAGGTCACTTTGGGTGTTTTATTAAGCTTGTTGAGTAGCTCCATGCCATGTTCTTACTTGTCATGTTCAGATTTTCTATCATGTTGTTTTGCTGCTCCGAAGAGAGCATCGTGATCTGAAATTTCAGACTAGTGTTAATTTCACTAAGTCTGAAATCTGTTTTGCATTTGCGTTTTAGCCATGCTTGTTTGAACCTCTTAATGGATGAATTTGCCTATGGCTCAGTGCTAGTGTTTTGTCAACCATCTTGTGTACATCACTTCCATGTATTTTGTTTTCTTGTTTGGTGGCTGTAGCATGTTCATTTCGTTGCATTTAGATGCCTACTTGCTGTTAATCGCAGACCGGTGTCATATCTTAAAACGTTCGCCATTTCCAAACCGTAGCTCCGATTCCAATGATCTTTATATCGTTTTCAAGCGATTTCATCCCCTCTATCCAGTGGCACACTTGGTTTTCCAAGATGAGGCCAGGTTCATGCATTTCCTGTCATATCTTGCATTTTGCATCCCGCATCGCATCCCGCATAGCATATCGTCATTTCATCATATTGCTTGGACTTGCCCGTGGTTGATTGTATCCTTGTTGCTTGTTTGTCTTGTTGGGTAGAGCTGGGAGACGAGTTCGCTACCGAGGAGCCCGTTGAGTTTGCTTGTGAGGATCCAGTCAACTCTGACAACTGTGCAGGCAAGATGATCATACCCTCGAAATCACTACTATCTTTGCTATGCTAGTTTGCTCGCTCTTTTGCTTTGCCACTGCTACGATGCCTACCTTTTTGCTTGTCAGCCTCCCAATTGCCATGTTGATCCCCTAACCCACCATTGTCCTAGCAAACCGTTGATTGGCTATGTTACCGCTTTGCTCAGCCCCTCTTATAGCGTTGTTAGTTGCAGGTGAAGATTGGAGCCGTTCCTTGTTGGAACTTTTATTTACTTGTTGGGATATCACAATATATCTTACTTAATTAACGCATCTATATACTTGGTAAAGGGTGGAAGGCTCGGCCTTATGCCTGGTGTTTTGTTCCACTCTTGCCGCCCTAGTTTCCGTCATATCGGTGTTATGTTCCCGGATTTTGCGTTCCTTACACGGTTGGGCTATTATGGGAACCCCTTGACAGTTCGTCTTAAGTAAAGCTTTTCCAGCAATGCCCAACATTGGTTTTATCATTTGCCTCCTAGCCTTTTCTTTCCCTTGGGTTCTGCAGACTCAAGGGTCATCATTATTTTACCCCCCCCCGGGCCAGTGCTCCTCTGAGTGTTGGTCCACCTGTCAGCTACCGGTGGCTACCAGGGGCAACTCTGGGCTGGCCTACCCGTACCTAGGACAATCTGAGTGTGCCCTGAGAAAGAGATATGTGCAGCTCCTATCGGGATTTGTCGGCACATTCGGGCGGTGTTGCTGGTTTAGTTTTACCCTGTCGAAATGTCTTGTTGTACCGGGATACCGAGTCTGATCGGAATGTCTCGGGTGGAGGTCTATTCCTTCGTTGACCGTGAGAGCTTGTCATGGGCTAAGTTGGGACTCCCCTGCAGGGATTGAACTTTCGAAAGCCGTGCCCGCGGTTATGGGCAGATGGGAATTTGTTAACGTCCGGTTGTAGAAAACCCGAAGTCGACCTTATTTTAAAACACACCAACCGCGTGTGTAACCGTGATGGTCTCTTCTCGGCGGAGTCCGGGAAGTGAACACGGTGTTGGAGTTATGCTTGCGCAGGATGTTCCTTTAGTTTCTCGCTCGTGCTTCGCCTTCTCTTCTCGCCCTCTTTTGCGTATAAGTTAGCCACCACATATGCTAGTCGACTGCTGCAGCTCCACATATATTTGCCTTATCCATTCCTATGAGCTTAAATAGTTTTGATCGCGAGGGTGCGAGATTGCTGAGTCCCTGTGGCTCACAGATACTATAACTCCAGATGCAGGTCCAGGTGATTTCGCTCCAGGTGACGATTACGAGCTTAGGTGGGAGTTCGACGAGGACTCTCAGCGTTACTACGTGTCCTTTCCAGATGATCAGTAGTGGTGCCTAGTTGGGGTTATCGATCCAGGACCTTGTCGCATGTTGGGTTCTTTTCTATTTTGGCGCCGTAGTCGGGCCATGAGTGTTTGTTTGATGGATGTTATTTATGTGCTCTGATGTGACGTGGCGAGTGTAAGCCAACTATGTTATCTCCCCCTTTTATTATATATATTACATGGGATGTTGTAATGATTGCCTGACTTGCGACATTGCTTTCAATGCGGTTATGCCTCTAAGTCGTGCCTCGACACGTGGGAGCTATAGCCGCATCGAGGGCGTTACATGGGGGCACATTTTTTTCGTGAAATACAGAGGCCCTTCTGGTGGGTCCCAGATGTCAGGTGGAGGAATAATTATTTTGCGCGAAATAAGGAGGCACTTCCTTGCTGCGGCCGTGGACCCAGCTGTCAACCTCTCCATGTATAGTCCACGTCCGATGGAAGCTGTTCCTTGACCATGTTGACCACGCCGCGCTGAGAGCACTAGGGCGATGGACGATATCGAGGCCTAGGAAGGGAATGACATGAAGGCAGGGAAGACAGCAGTTGTTTCCCACGCGAAGGGGAGTACGACTGTACGAGGGTTTACTGGTTCGTCTGCCCTCGCCGGAGAATAACAGCAGGTGTGGCCGTGTGGGTGAGTAGAGGGATGGCTAGGCCAGCGATGGGAGTACGGTGGGGCGGTGAGGCCTGCGCGGTAGCACAGCCAGCCACGGGGAGGAGGGAGCAGGCAGTCCCGCCGGCGCTTGTTTGAGCGGCTGGAGCAGGAAGAGCAGAGATTGAAGAAGCGCGACGGCCGTTGGATGGACATCGTACGGTCACTGGAGCTAGAATCGTTCATATTGACTAAGTTGACAAAGCCCTCTATCCCCGTTAACTTAGTAGGCCCACAAGTCAGCCTCCCACTATGGTGGGTCCCAGCTAGCAGGGGGACTATTCATTTTTCTGTGCGTAATAAGGAGGCACTTCCGGTGGGTCCGAGCTGACAGCGGGGGGAATGTTTTTTTCGCGAAATACGGTGGTCCGTCCGGTGGGTCCCAGCAGTCAGGGGCAAACGTTTTTTTCACGAAATACGGTGGCCCGTCCGATGGGTCACAGCAGTCAGGGGGGAAACATTTTTTCTGTGAAATACTGGTGGCCCGTCCGGTGGGTCCCTGCTGTCAGGTGGAGGAATAATTATTTTGCGCGTAATAAGGAGGCACTTCCTTGCGGCCGCCATGGACCCAGCTGTCAGCCTCTCCACGTACAGTACTCTTCCGATGGAAGTCGGTCGTTGACCACATTGACCACACCGCGCCGAGGGCACCAGGGCGGTGGACGACGGCGAGGCCTAGGAAGGGGAGGATGCGGAGCCGGGGAAGACGCGGCAGTGGATGCCCATGCGTAGAGGAGTACGAGGGTTCACTGGTTCGGCTACGGTGTGAGGCTGCCGTCGCTGCAGAATAACAGGGGGAGTGGGTGAGTGGAGGGATGGCCTGGCCAGTGGTGGGAGTAGTATGGGGACGGTGAGGCCTCTGCGGCAGCACAGCCGGCCACGGGAGGCAGGAGCATGCGGCACGACCGGCGCTGCTTTGGGCGGCTGGGGCAAGAAGACCAGAGGTTGAAGAAGCACTATGGCCGTTGGATGGACATCGTTGACCATGCTGCGCCGAGAGCACCAGGGCGGTGGACGACGGCGAGGCCTACGAAGGGAACGATAGGGAGCCAGCAAAGACACGACAGTGGCTGCCCACGCGGTGGAGAGTACGAGAGTTGACTGGTTCGGCTCCCGTCGTCGGAAAATAACAGAAGGTGTGGGTGAGTAGAGGGATAGACAGGCCAGGGATGCGAGTATGATGGGGCCGTGAGGCCTGCCCACCAGCACTGCCGGCCACGGGAGGCGGGAGCAGGCGGTTCCGACGGCGCTGGTTTGGGCGGCTGGGGCAGGAAGATCAGAGACTGAAGAAGCACGATTGCTGTTAGATTGACATCTAACGGTCTGACGCTGGTAGAGTCGATTGTTGACTAAGTTTCTTTTTTAAGAAACCTTGTGTACGCATGAACTTCGTTGGCCCACAAGTCAGCCTCTAAATCTGTGGCAGACAACATAAGCCCATTTGCTATTTTTTACAATTTGCAGCCCATTTGCTATTTTTTAAAATTTGCAGCCCATTTGCTAATTCTTAAGTAATTTATTACAGCCCATTTTCTGCCCAGGACCACGGTTAAAAAGTTCAACCTTATTTTGCATATTTCGGTGGAGTCCAAACTGTTGTAATCCCGAAATGATAAACATTTTTAAGAACTTATTGATTTGCCAAAAAAAATCGTTTTGTTTTTGTAAGAAAATAAGACGTGGGACAATTGAGTTGATTTAAGGGAAAAGCAGTGGTAAAAAAATCAACGCTGGGTGGGAAAAACAACAAAAATAAGGATGTAAATACGAAAAGGGAATTTTATGTGTTTTCAATATAATGATACGTGTATATGAACTAGTAAAACTATAGGTAGAGATTAGAAAACGGATGTAGGACATGCGTTTCAAGAGGAAAATAGAACTGGGCTGTGTGTTTGATTCAGTAACAAAACTGCCTGCGGATGTTGTAAGACAAAATATAACTGACGCTGGCGGGCCAGAGGCCAGTAGATACCTGCTGGATCTTTGTGCCCCGTTGTCGTCATGGGCTGGGCCTGTTAAAAACAAAACCAACCCTGGTTTGTCTATAGCCCAGTTGAAACTTGCTCGACCTGAAAAAACAATATACGTGCTCAATAAACGAGAGAATTCTGCAAGCACGGACTGATAACTGGGACGCAGGACGGATATTGTTTTTTATCGTGATAATAAGTGCATGCACTTGTTTCGAAAAAACTGCAGAACTGGGAATTCAAACGGTGGGTGCTTATGCTACCCATCAAATAAAAATCAGGTGCCTGAGAATTCGTTTCGAAACAAATGATTCAGCTTTATATCCATGTCGACCCTCGGCATGATGGTTGGAAGCAAATGCAAGTTCATACCAAAAGATCGTTAACAACAATACCAACTTGCGGACGACAAGGTAGTACAACTACGAATACCAAACTACTCCTGGCCCTAGTGTTCGTCTGGTAGAAAATCTTGCAGAGGACTAGCTCCCGCTCCTTCTCCGTCTCCAGGTCCCCGATGTGGTACTGGTGCATCACCCAGTTGGTCCTCTGCTGGTCGAAGTTCTTGTTGGTGTGCAGCACCAGAACCTTTTTTGCTGCCCGTCTGCCGGTCGTTGACCATCACAGGCAAGGTATTGTCGGTCTTGTGCCACATTGCGTGCGTGTCACACTCTGACTGTATCTTGCGATGCGTCCACGTGCCCCTTTTGAACGCCCTGGAATTGCGCTGGAAGAAATGCTTCCTTAGGCCACTCAGTGTGATACCTGCAGTATTGTGGAATACAGGTTTTAGTGTACCTAGTTGGCATTTTCATAACATCTTTGGCATGTTGCAGTCACTTGTTTCACTTTTTATTAACTGTCAAATTGTAATTGTTTCACCAGGTCTGCGTCTAAAAAGAAAAATAGAGTTATAAACAAAGGAATATGTTTGTGCAAGTAGACGGCCGATCGGTGTCTTACCTGGAAGTTTCTCAGGTTGGGTGTAGCATATGTCGTGCTCGCTGTCGATGGTTAGTATGAACAAATCGATGAGAGACTGAAATCTCGCGCTGTCAACACTCACTTTGGCCTCAAGGTGCTCGATCAGCTCCTGATCCGTGGGATCGAACTTGACGCCAGCCGGCAGCACCGGCCAATCCTTCTTCGACTTGCATCGGTAATTCCAGTTATATGGTACTCAATGTATGACCAATCGACTGTTTTAAGTGAATGATGAAAGATTTCGACAGAGTAAAAACTCGTCGACAGTTGTACGAGAGTAATTGCCATGCCGTTTTGCAAGGGCGCTTGTAAAAACTCTAAACTCTATTCTCCTCTTATTTAATGGATGAGGCAAATCTTTTGCCTCCGTTTCGGAGAAAAAGATTTCGACAGATAAGTGGTACTCCAAATCTGAAGTCCGGAATACCCGAACACGCCGACGGGATTCTTGTGTCACCTCACGCGCAGCGTGTTGTCATGTCAATTCAATGTGTGGACATGATGAATAATTTGACCGACGTATACTAGTACTGCTACTGTACTACTTACTAGTCGTATTTAGTGTCATAATTTATACATAGGTTTAACTAACAAGTACGCACTTGAAGCCTAACTGATATATATGTATATATATGGCTTCTGCACAGCATCTCCATCATCGTTATCAGTACATCCTATGCGGGTGAGTTAGGATGCACTTGATCCCAGGAAGGTATCAATCCTTCAAACTAGAGGAGTGCTTCAAACTAACAACAGTACATAATATCCAACAAAAGAGGGTCGTGCTACAGCAGCAGAATACATGGCTCAGTCTAGATATCAGCACGAATCAAGTTGTGCATATTTGCTGTTGGCATGAACCACATCGCCGCATGTCGGGTTTGCAAAAGCCATTCATCGCATGGAAGCTTGATGCCTTTCACACACTGAAGATTACCTGGCAACAAGCTGTGTCGATGAATCTCTGGATATGGTGATTCATGAAACCCATGGTATGATGTGTAAACACAGCCCCCCCTCACGAATGGAAGTTGCATAGCACAGTAATCATCACCGGTGATATGATCGATGATTGGTTGGATGATCGAATAATTGAGCCCGAGGAACAAGGAGTGGTTGCCGAGGCTGTAAACCCGCCTCTAGTTGAATACGCATGGCCCAACGGAGCTGGGATCTTTCTCGAACACGAAGCAGCCATAGCCATCAATGTCATGAACGCCCCATGCATTGTACTGCATGTGGTTTGATGTAATGGTTTGGTCAATTTGGTATGTGTGAATGAGCATCAAATGACCGCCGTCAGCTGAACGAGCAATAAACCAGCACCCATCGGCTGGTATGATTCCAGGTCCTGGAATCATGAAGGCCAGCGCATTTGCGTCTACTGCAACAATTCAAATTGGAGACCAAAAGGACAAAAATAAACAATCATGTTCAGAGTATGTGTGGAATTAAGATTATTATAACAATGACACATATCATAGACAGAGAATTGCAATGCCGTGGTCATAATCATACCCCAAGTTAAAAAAATAAGCCAATGGCTTTCATATTCTAGCAACATGTCATGGTTCAAACATCATGTAACAATGAGAGGAAAACAGCTATGACAGCACCTACTCATATTCTACCATAGCACTTACTACTACTATTCTCATATCAACTCTAAGCAATAACATGCGTTGTTATAAAAATCTAGTAAACGAGAGTAACATATAGCAATCATGATGTTATGCTCATAATATGTATTCTAACAATCATTAGATGCCAATTGTTCTCATATCAACTCTAACAATAACTTGTGTGGTCATAAAAATCTAGGAAATGAGAGGAACATATAGCAATGGTGTGGTTATAGACATGCTATGCATTCTAAATTTGTAACAAATGAATAGGCGGTCGTATTCATAAGGTAAAGATGAGATGAGATAGAACAATTACACGGTGACAGATTCCACCATAGGCAGCCAATCTATGCGTCGACCGCGTAAACGATGCCATCGTGCACTATAGCATCAGACAGAAATGTTGCCTCAACAGGATTGATGATGAGCCATAACCATGTATGGCGACCGGATTCTAGATAGACTAATCGCATGTTGAACAAGGCAATGAGCTTGTAATCCATGTAGTCTTATGATGGTGTGGGCACTTCGCAGATTACAACTTTTTGCAAACAGAGGTCGAGCCAAAAGCTTGACGCGTCTCGTGCGTAGTAGGCAGGAGTGTCCGGCGGGCCGCGAGGCTCGATGTCGGCGGTATCCAACGATGGAAGGGTGATCTCTCGCTGGGTGTAGATATCCACGAGACGCCATGGACTACCAGTGTGGTGGATGAGGATGATCCAGTTGGCCTTCATGCCCGCCCAGTAGTGGTCGCGCATGAAGGACAGGTGAACGGGTAGTGGTAGCATGTCGAGGGGCACCACGACAACCTCCGTAGGATCGTCAAGTCGGTGTCTGGGCCACCTGCGAGGATCGGGCATTAGCAAGCAGGGTGTCTTGAAAAGAGCCGGCCGGTTGTAGATGAGTAGACGGTACAAAGACACCGAGCATGCGGCCAGACGGACGGTGCTGAGTAGGTCCATACGACTACAGATCTGCTCCAAGAGAACATTAGGGAGGGAATTCCAATCGTGGCTCTGCGTGTCAGTCGGTTCTGCCATTGGGGTTTTCGGTGCCTGTGAGCCAGCGGGGAAGTGGATTCGGGCGGGCGAGCGAAGAAGCTTCTCCTCGTGTGGCCGAGCAGTGAGCGTGGGGATATGGTACGCGCGAGCTACCAAGGAAGATGGCACGGGTGGGCGCGCAGTGAGCAGGGGTCAATGGTGTGCGGCCGACGATGGGGAAGAGAGGAGCAAGAAGAAGAGAGGAGGAAGAAGAGTGGAAGACGGGGAAGAAAGTGCATTAAATCTCAATTCTACTAGTACTACTACCAGGATATAGGCACCATCCTTCGGAGTGTAAATAGTTACACCGATGACATGTGGGTCTACCATAAGAGGGCCCATATGTCAGTTAATGGAGGACACAGGTGCATAGGCGTATTTGCAGAAGAGTGCTCTACTGGCAAACATGATGGCAGTACTGGGTAAGGCTGATTTAGTAACACCAACACGCTGGTTCAGCTTATTAATTACGTGTCCCATCTACTGCAGCGTGTATTGTCACTTCACTGCGAAGACTAGTTGAATAGTTCTCTCTGACCGAGATGGGGAATGATGGATCGCGAGGATTTCCTTTCTACAGTATCCCTATGCCTCTACACTCACTTCACTCATTTTGCTTCGTACCTAGTCACTTGTTGAAATCTGTAAAATGACAAATACTCCGTATTTGGGAACAGAGGGAGGCTTTTACTCCGTACTGGAGTATTTGGGAATAGAGGGAGTATCACCATATGGAGGGAACAGAGGAAGTTTGAAATATGAACATGTCAATGGGAGGGAGTAAGCCCCATGCATGCATGCATGCATGCAACATGCAACACTCACACGTACTCCACATGGACGCACGCAACACTCACGCACCCATGCGGCACACAGCACACGACACAACACACACGCTCACGCTCAAGTGCTCAACCTACTCCCTACGTCCGTGAAAGACTGTACATTTAGAGATTTACACATTGACCAGGATATAATTAACGCCCAAAAGTAGCAAACTTATGTGTGCATGCGACCATTGAGATAAGAAGATTAAATGAAGGCTGTTGCATGCTGTAATTAAGGATAGATATGTAGCCTATACCTACAGCACAAGTTGGTGCATTAGTCAATCAATATCGATTTAGATTAAAGGCTAAATGCATTGGAAGTGTAGATGTACATCATGTACTACTACACTCTTTGTTTTATAGCCGATGTACACTCTTTGTTGGAAGGCCGAGGGAGGACACGTGCATGCACTCACATACACAGCTAGGGCGGTTCGGGCGCAAGGGTTGGACTCGTGTGGTGCCTGCGTAAAGTTTTGTTTAACTGATTTCTTTGCTCCGCCAACTGACAGGTGGGACCCAGAAACTAGGTGACAATTTAACCAGTCAACAAAGTACCACGTCGACTATGTGGCCGGTCAGTAGGGTGCAATACGGTGCTCTACGATGAGCTAGTGATCGTATAATCGACGCAAAACTATATATAGTGACCGTAAAGAGCGTATTGTTACATACGTTGACCGCCAGTGTATTTTCTCGTTTCAAATTAAGCCATATTAATCGGAAAGGACGCGGTATGGACTACTACTAGTACTAGTACTGCTTTAATGTGTCCCGTCAACTCGCCAAACGAGGAGAAGCTTGCTTACTACGCCTCTCCCTCGCCCACGCGCGCGGTGGTTCACGGGACGAGGAGAGGGTTTTGACTACAGCGCCCTCTCCCTCTTCCTCTCCCTCGCCCTCGCCCTCGCCCTCGCGGTGGACGTGCAGCAGTTCAATCGGTGTCAGATTGCCAGACGCATATTGTACTGTAGTATCATCATTGTTGGACCTTCCGAAGAGACAAAGAGGCAAGTGCAAGGTTCACACGAGTACGAACTGTTGAACCTCCCGAAGAGGCAAATAGCCAAGCGCAAGGTTTTATAGGAGTTGTCGTCCTAGTAGGAGTGTACTACAACTATAGCGAACGATGCTATAGTATGATGCCACCACGTCACGTATATCCAAAGTTGTGCCACCTTTTTTTCTCAAAGAGCGTGTTGGAGCCCGTGCAACAACCACACCAGTTGCACGTACACATAACACATTTACTAGTAATAAATTCTAAAGGACAAATGCCAGTATGCCACACAAGTTCATCTCCAATTCATGTGATAAATTTGTGCACGACTAGTCTACATATATTCATAGCGCTACCGTTCACAATTACCGTACTCCACTTACGCATTATAGATGGGCTACATGCATGTCCTCCTCCAGGTTCCAGTCCCAGGTGTTCTTCATGGATGGCACGATCCATAGCGGTGGGCAACGGGAATCATTGTCGCGGCTTTCTAGTCCGGTTCCACACGATGGAGACTCATCCAAGCTGAAGCGGCATAAATCAGGGATAGCGTGTCCCAGCATGTCGTTCATCCGGCGGTGCGCAATGAAGACACAACCATGCTTCATGAACGGCAGGCCTTCCATGTCGTGCACGGAAGGTGGCATCTGCTTCACAATGGGGTAGCTGTCCCCGATGAAAAGCGAGTACTCTCCAAGAGTGTTCCTCGGCATCCACATAGCATCACGGTGGTCGAACTCGGCGCCGTTCATCTGGTACACGCAGCATCCTAGATCTGGACACATGGTGACATACATATTCAAGGTCCATGCATAATAATGTTGTGCTCAAATATGGCGGTCAGTAATACTGTGCAGCAAATAGTGCTACTCCGGTATAGAGGAAGTAAAATAACCGGCTTATTATATATAGCCACTCTTGGCTACATGGATGAGATAGTAAGACATGGAAAAACAAAAATGGTGGCAGCTAGTGGGTTCAAGTCTTCAAGGGCCCAGCTAGCTATACGCGTCCTCCATGGTAAAAAGTACTCCTACAAGTAGTACTAAGTATACTACTAGTACAACAATGAAAGAGAAGGGGAGAGGGTTAAAAAATGGAATACCTGGGTAGATGGTGACGGTCCGATCGTGGTAGATTGTGTGACCATGTTGCACATCAATGGTACCATGGGTAACGACTGCTAAGATAGTTGATCCCAATATGCCAAAGTCAGCTACAAGGTTCCAGGTTAGACCGAATCGCGGATGCAAATGCACATCCAGGATCGGCGATCTTATTTTGATTGGGGGATGACTGGTCCCTGCAAAATAATGGAGTATCGTTAGGGATGCAAATGATGGTTTGTGCATTCCTTTTGTAATCTACCGTACCGTAGGATGGCAACCAGATGAAACAAGTCCCCTGGCTTGTCACTGCGAAGATGCGGCCTAGTTGGCGCACGGCGTCTTCGAATGTGTAGGGGTACAAATCTGCCGCCGCCAACATGCGGCAGCCTTTGCCGTTACTGCGTCTTGCATTGATGGCAATCCTTATGTTGAACACCGCGGTGAGATAGTAATCGTCGTAGCCGCGTCGCTTTGTCGGCGGGTCCGCACTTGCTATCTTCTTCAATCTCATGTAGGCATCATCATATGTATTCAATCCCAGCCAGTCCGGAAGGCCGATCCCAATGGTGGAGAAGGGGTCTACCGGAACGGCTGCACTGCTGTGGATGTTGTGCAAAATGATGGTGGTATCCGGCCGGAGGTATGCAAGCCAATCTTCGTTGGCACCGACCCAGACCTATATATAAGACGGTGGGCAGCGGAGAAATTACGGGATGGAAATGGAATAACTAAGTACTACATGATCAAACTCCATTACTGACCTGCTCATCGGACAAAATCCGACTACCTCTCAACGTCGGCAGCTCTATCGGAGTCAACGTGCAACCATGGCCAGGGAGCGGTGGACTGCTCGAAGGATTGTCCCATAGAAGAACCTTCTCCTCGAGGACGCATGGAAGACCAACAAGCATGGCCTTTTCCCAAACTTGTTTAAGCAGTGTCTTGAAAAAGTTGGTGCAGGAAGCACCGAGTCTTGCGGCGGTGAGGACGTCGGAGCAGCGTGCGATTTCTCCCAGAGGATCGTCGTCCAAGGTCTCCCAGCCCCGACGAGGAGGAGAACCGCCTGGCGAATCCATGGGAGCAGCGACGAACTGCCTTCTCTTCGAGGGGAGGGGAACTGGCGAGGAGGAGATAAGAGCATAGTAACCGCAGGGCCTCGTCCCTTCCAACTGTAGATCGTTCCTCAGCGAAGGGGTGAGGCTATTATTTACTACTAGTACTAGCATTATGGAACGTTATGGGATTGCATTATACTGTAAATAATAGCACTAGTAAGAAATTTTTGGCACTAGGTAGTAGTTTTTGGTGTGGATTAAGAAATTTTGGGTATGTTTTTGCCATTTTTTGTACACGCCAACTAGTGTCAAAAAACGTCTTACATTATGTGACGGAGGAGTACGTACTCGTACTGTAGCAGTACCAGTACTACTTTTTTCAACTACGAGTATTAGTGCGATGTACTGTACTTCTAGTCTAGTCTAGTCTAGCACCAGTTTTGAACTCTTGAATCTCAGGACCAAGGAGCCACGGTTGGAAGTGGAGGGTACTTCTGTTCTCTAGAACCATCGCTGTACTATCAATGCAGGGGAAGTACACCTGTGTAGTGGCCTAGTGGGTACTCTCGGTGCTATATTCAACCGCTCCTATCACGTAGGAGTAGCTGGCCTACTCAGCCGCTCCTCTCACGCACACACTAGCAGCCTGTTTATCAGCGACGGTTACTGCGGTCTGCGGGGGTAGAACATTTGAGTTATTTGATACAGTGAGACTAGGCTTTTCGCTCCCATTTGTGGAGGTGTAATGGATCTCGTCGAACTTTGTTAGTAGTTCCTTCTTTATGAATGAGATGAAGCAAAGCTTTTGCCTCTGTTTCAAAAAAAACACGTCAAGAGGAATTTCTTTTATAGTAGAGCCGATAATGGAGTGAATTCCATGCGTGCAATGCCACAAGCTACAGTGTACTAGTAGTACAGCACTTTACATAGAGTACAGAGCCATATTGCACAGTTCCCAATGCCCCGCCAGGCTTTTCCGGCTCCTCGGACTTAATTGGGAGGCGCTAGTTTAAATATGCTACTAATAGCTGATGAGGAAGCTGCAAGCGAGGTGCGGCTAGGGCGAGCACGCGAGCCACGGGATGCTGGGAAGGAAAACCCATTCACGTGGCTAGGCTGCCAAGTGCACCCAGATTGTGGGGCCGCACGTTCGTTTGACTTCAAAACTCAAACTACCCGTGTAAAATATTGGCTCGCAGCGAAGTGTAGTAGTACTATTTTTTTAAAGGCCGCCGTGCGTTCAGCCGGGATCGAACCCACAAAATGAGGTATAGACTCCCGCGACCACTAGTAGTACTCATTGATGCATCTATCGTTGACACAACTGAGGTCTACTCAGCTTCTTCAGCTGTTTGGGGGGCCCTTCCTAGCCAGGCCTAGTGCCTTCTAAAGTGCTCTCAGTTTTGTATATTCTTTTGTCGGCGCGTTTATTTGCATTGGTGGCGAACTTTGATGCCCAGTGGATGTAATATGTGATAGCCATGATAGCCTAGCGTAAGTTGCTTGCTTATTTATTTCCTTGTTGTCTTGTTTATTTGTTTGCTTGTAGTCATTGCAGTTCTTTTTCTGCGGTTTGCTAGTGACTGCAATAACCTATTTTTTAAAACTAGGCTACAATAACCATGGGCTAATATTTACTGTAGTGACACTGGGCCTCCGACGGGCCGTAGAAACAGTGGGCCTTCTACGGGCCGTAGAAACAATGGGCCTTCTAAGGGTCGTAGAAACAATGTGCTTTCTACGGGCCGTATCATCAATGGGCCTTATACTGGCAGTATGATAACATGGGCCAATAACAGGTCGCATTATGGCCGTAAACGGGCTAGAGTTGGAATCGTCCGTTCATGGGCTGACCATAACGGGCCATCGTTAATAGGCCGTATTTCATGACGCTATGAAAACGTCACAGCGTATTAACGGGCCGACTGTAACCACGGGCTGAATTTGGCCCACAAACAGAAAATGACAGTAACAGGCCGTAAGTAAATGAATGCTGGAAATGAGCCCAAGAATAGATGGGATCCGAGAAGGCCGAAAGATAACATGGGCTGGAAATGGCCCAACGGAATAACGGGGCGTTAATGGTTATAAAGTGATACACCGTTCATTACGGGCCAGTTTCACCACGGGCCGTTAATGGGTGTAAAGTGATACACTGTTCATTACGGGCCAGTTTCACCACGGGCCGTTAATAGGCCAAGAGTTACATAGGGCCTCATATGGGCCGAAAGACGTCATGGGCCATACATGGGCCAGAAGTGAAAACAGGCTGGAATCATATTGCGTGGCCCAGATGACGCTATTGGGCCTAATTCGGATAGGGCGTAACGGGCCTTGGGTTAGCGGGCTGTAAATGGGCTATATGTGAACAGGCCATTAACAGGCTTTCCATGGGCCGGCCCGCCACATTTTGACCAAGTTAAACAGGCCGGCCTTTTCACAGGAATGGGCCTCTGTTGGGCTGTGCCACGTGTCGACGTATCATAGGCGCTTTCCGTCCAATGAGTGGATGACATCTGCCCCAATGATGAGCAGACACGTGTTTCCTCCAGCCAATGATGATTTTACACGTGGAAAATCCCCATTGGTCGGGGCTGTTAACGGGTTATCGGATCCAAAACCCGACCCGATAGCTTAACGGCGTTCCATTACGGTGGATGCCACGTGTTGGTCACCCTTGACGAAAGCACTTCTGTGACGCGCGATTTATCGTCATGGAAGTGGACACTTCCGTGATGATAATTTTGGTAATGTCATGGAACACTTCTATGACAGCAGGTATGACTATCTTGATTCTGTCATAAATTTGTCATGGATGTACATGCATGACAAAAAACGCGACCTACTATGCCAAACACGTATCATCACGGAAGTGTTTTTTTTGTAGTGTTGGAGCCCGGACATCCGGCCATCCCGGAAATCCGGCCATTAGCCCGGACATCCGGCTCCTGGAGCGCATTTTCGCGCAAGGTTCTGGACATCAGGTCCCGGACATCCGGCCAAACCCGCGGATGTCCGCCCGCTGTCATTTCAGTTTTTCCCGTTTCACCGTTTTGACCATAACTAATTCATCCGAAGTCCGAGTTTGATGTTCTTTAGCTCGTTTTGAAGCTATTGACATCCCCAATCCCACAAAAATACCACCATCACCATTTTACTCCATCAAATTTTTGAAAATTTGGCAAGTTTGCCTAGGCCCTCCACCATATCATCCGCATAGCCACCACCGACTTCCGCAACCTAACCCATTTTGTTCACCATAGCATTTGAGGTTGTTTGAGTAGTGACTTGAGTCTCCTAAGATGTTTAGGCTACTTAGGGACGGTTGCTTCTTCATCAACCACCACTACTTCCACATAACCTTGCCCACCATACACTTCCACCACCCCAACATAACCCAATTTTGTTTGAGTTGTGGCTTGTTTCTCCCAAGGTGTTTAGGCTACTTAGGGACGGCAACTTCAACTCCGACACGTGTATAGCCCATCATCCCACTTCCGCATTGCCATGTGCAAATTACCCCCGCTTTCCGCTACCACCATTTTGACATTTGACGTTTGAGATTTTGAGTTCGCGGTTTTTCCGTTTCCTAAGGTGATTCGGCTACTTAGGGACGAGTCTCCATCATCTTGGTTTCTACATCAAGAACACTGCCACTCATCATCGCCTCGAGGTCGTCATTGACTTTGACCACTTAACCATCATCCGTCCGGGGCGTACAAACAAGAAATCCTCGACGGTAACCTTCATATCATCTTGGTATTGCGGTATCCCTCCATTGTAGATTCTCCTTGCCATTGCATTGTTAACCCCTAGCCCATTTTGCGTCACTTGCCTATCGAGACTAGCCATTTGAGTATTGCCGGCAACGTTACTTGTGCACATTAGTGATCATACTTCCCATACCATACATACCATATCATCGTGGTGCATATATTGGTATCATATCTTGTGTCACAAGTTTGTTCCCGCATATACACAATTGCTATCTTGGTTTGTGCATTGTGTAAAAGTGGCCATACAAAAAAAGAAATAAAGCTTTTAAGCAAATAAAGAGAGCAAAGAAGCTTGTAAGCAAGTGCCATAGCATCATACCACATTGCATAAGATTGTCATATCCGATCATCTTGGATCATCTTGAGGGAACACCGAGAACCATACATACTTGGGATAGAAATCCATATATTTTGCATCTTATAGGTTGTGCACAAGTGTCGTATCCGCCTATAGAGCAATCGTGCTAGCGTCTCTCTTGATTTGTGCAACATGAGTGTTTTCCGTGGATTCCACATTTTGTGCTCATTCCTTGGTTGCACGACCCCATTTATCTATCCGTGTGTGTGTTTTCGTGTGCCACATATTGCTATTGGTCTACTTGTTTTGCTTGCGAATTTGTGAATCTCTTTCAACATTATTGACTCTTGCTAACATTTTGCATCAAATTTTTTGTACCACTATCCTCACCGAGCTCCACCATAAGCCTTACTTGTGTAGGTGTGATAACCGACAAGAATTGGTACCAATTGTGCTATTTCCTTGTTACACATTTGAGTGATCATTGATCCATCTTCAACATTGGTCAAGGTACATTTGGTATAGTTCTTCTCTTTCTTCCACTCATATTTGCTCGAGTCTTGTGATGGATAGGCAAGGCATTTCCTCTCTGGTCTACGACAACAATGACGGCGTGAACAACTACATCACCAAAGCGTCCACCTTCTATCTACAACGATAAATGCAAGGCACACAATCAAGATTGCGAGAGCGCATCGAGAACATCTCCATCGACATTCGTCACTCCAAAGCAAGGAAAAGGGACTACATCGACAAGAAGCTTTCCGCACATAAAGAGGAGCAAGATGCAAGGATGGAGGATATTAGAGCCTTGATCAAGTCTTCTTCCCCTTCGTCATCTTCAAGGCGGCGACATTCAAGCCACAAGTCTTCGGAGCGCGAACACGATGCAAGCGCAAGTCGTCCACGTCCACATCTACATGGAGACCACCATCACGTTCGTGATCCACATCGTCATGAAGGGCAAGTCACCTCCAAGCAACATGTGCACGACGACGATGAACGACATCTCCTACGAGCTCAAGAACGACAATGGCATCATCATCATGAAGATGCTCCACAAGCGCAAATGCACAAGTCCCAACAAGCCCTACTTCACGCCAAGTCGAAGCTTCATGAGCAAAAGAGAAGACCGCAAGACGAGCACCACCAAGACAGAGCTATGGAGACCACCACCATTTCGGCATCTTTGCCAAGTGCTATCAAGGCATCTTCTCCTTTGGACGTACGGCATCTTTGCCTACTTCCCACAAGTACGCCTACAACAACTTCATCAAGTCCAAGGCGACCACCTACGAGCGGGGACGGCACTTCCATCTTCGGAAGCCCCTCAAGTAAGATGGCCGAGCATGGGAAGCTCCCTTCGGTCATGGAGACAAGCTACGAGGTGCCACATCATATGGACCTCCAACAACAAGACAGCGACAAGAATGTTGAGCAAGGGCCATCCCCTTCGACCACGGCGACGAGCGTGAACCTCTTCAATAACATGAAGACGGCGCCCATATTGGACTCATACTCCGAGTCAAGCTACGCGACCGCACATGGAGACATTTGCACCTACATCTCTCCGACACCCACATATGTTGAGATGCCCCATTTGTCATGTGAGAAGAGCCACCATCCCATGAGTGAGATGAGTGACTCCACCATATATGACATTGAGAGCATTTCCTATGAGAGAATGAGTGTGACCACCACTAGCCCCACACATGAGAGCATGCCACACATCCTATGTGAGGTTGAGCGCGATTTGAGTGACTCCACCAACCATATGAGTGAGAGCATCCTTGAGGGAGTGAGTGAGCCACAACACTTAGCGAGTGAGGTAGTTGACACGGCATGTGAGGCCACTATGATTTCTAACAACTTAACCTCTACTCCGAGTGTGTTTTCTTTGGTGCTAGGTCTCCTACATGACGGCATTCCTACCATCGACGAGTCCATCCCTCCAATGGGCAAATCGATGGCCATGGTGGACGATGTTGCACCCCCCACAAGGTTCCATAAAGATGAAGATGACAACGATTGGATCTTCAACACATCACCTACAACACATGACCGACGCTCCAAAGGTAACATAGGTGTTGGTGCTTGTCATGTCCCACTAGTGGACTCTCTTGACATCGATTGCTCCCATGATGTTGACCCACCTATTCCCATGCTTCATGCTAGTGAGACTTCTTCGTGCCTTGACTTACCTATTTATGATGAATATGATGATGAGCATGTTGAGTTGCCTAGTTGTGATGCTATGCTTCATAGGATATCATGTGAAAATTCTATTGGTCATGTCATGTTTGATAATCATTTACACTTGTCATATGCTATGAGTGAGATCTCCCATATCGTTTCATTACAATCTCAACATAGTAACTATGCATGCCCCATTAAAATCAATCCCATTTGCACTTATGGCATAGATGACGAGATGATGGTCATTGGCTTTTGCTTCTCGTGTGATGATATTGCCATGCTTCCTTTACAAGATTTGTGCAATTCCTCTAATATGACATGCCATGATCACATTGTTTCGAATATACATTGTTTTGGATGTTGTCAATATTCTCCATGTGATGTTGCTACTCATGCTCATGAGGAGACCCCCATAGTTTCCTCATACATATTCGGAGATCTTGATGCATTTCATACTTTGCATGATTCACATGATAGTGTACACCATATGCATTCCATGAATAACAATGCTCTAGATATTGCTCGTGATGCTTTACACAATTCGAGTCTCCAGTATGCTATACATAATAACAAACCTCTCATGTGTTGGAAATATGCCCTAGAGGCAATAATAAAATGGTTATTATTGTATTTCCTTGTTCATGATAATTGTCTATTGATCATGCTATAATTGTATTAACTGGAAACCGTAATACATGTGTGAATACATAGACCACAACATGTCCCTAGTGAGCCTCTAGTTGACTAGCTCGTTGATCAATAGATGGTTATGGTTTCCTGACCATGAACATTGGATGTCATTGATAACGGGATCACATCATTAGGAGAATGATGTGATGGACAAGACCCAATCCTAAGCATAGCACAAGATCGTGTAGTTCGTTTGCTAAAGCTTTTCTAATGGCAAGTATCATTTCCTTAGACCATGAGATTGTGCAACTCCCAGATACCGTAGGAATGCTTTGGGTGTACCAAACGTCACAACGTAACTGGGTGGCTATAAAGGTGCACTACAGGTATCTCCAAAAGTGTCTGTTGGGTTGGCACGAATCGAGACTGGGATTTGTCACTCCGTATGACGGAGAGGTATCTCTAGGCCCACTCGGTAATGCATCATCATAATGAGCTCAATGTGACTAAGTAGTTAGTCACGAGATCATGCATTACGGAACGAGTAAAGTGACTTGCCGGTAACGAGATTGAACAAGGTATAGGGATACCGCCGATCGAATCTCGGGCAAGTAACATACCAATGGACTAAGGGAATTGTTTACGGGATTGATTGAATCCTCGACATCGTGGTTCATCCGATGAGATCATCGTGGAATATGTGGGCGCCAACATGGGTATCCAGATCCTGCTGTTGGTTCATGGCCGGAGAACGTCTCGGTCATGTCTGCATGGTTCCCGAACCCGTAGGGTCTACACACTTAAGGTTCGGTGACACTAGAGTTGTTATGGGAAATAGTATGTGGTTACCGAAGGTAGTTCAGAGTCCCGGATGTGATCTCGGACATCACGAGGAGTTCTGGAATGGTTTGGCGGTGAAGATCGATATATTGGACGAAGGGTATTGAAGTCTGGAAGTGTTGGGGGGGTACCAGGCTATGGCCAGCATGACCGAAAGGTGTTTCGGGAGCCCCGGCAAGTGATGGAGGGCCTCATGGGCCAAAGGAGAAGGGGCAAACCAGCCCATAAGGGGTGGTGCGCCCCCCACACCCTTTCCCATGTTATTTGGGGACGTGGGGCGCCTCCACCTGGCTTGGGAAGCAATCCTCCACCTGTTTGGCTTGGGGGGCAAGTCTCCCTAGGATTTTCCCTAGGGAGATCCAATCTGCTTGGCCACCGCCCCCTAGGGGAAACCCTAGGGCGCCTTCCCCTCTCTCCTTGCCCCTATATATAGTGGAGGGGTGGGAGGGCAGCCGCACCCTTCCCTTGGCGCAGCCCTCTCCCTCCTCCAACACCTCCTCCTCCGTAGTGCTTGGCGAAGCCCTGCTAGAGAACCACGAGCTCCACCACCACCACGCCGGCATGATGTCGGAGTTCTCCCTCAACTTATCCTCTCCCCTTGCTAGATCAAGAAGGAGGAGACGTCCCCGGGCTGTACGTGTGTTGAACGTGGAGGCGCCGTTCGTTCGCCGCTAGATTGGATCTTCCGCGATTTGAATCGCCGCGAGTACGACTCCATCGTATGCGTTCTTGAAACGCTTCCGCATTGCGATCTTCAAGGGTATGAAGATACACTCCTCTCTCTCTCTCTCTCTCTCCTGTTGCTAGAATCTCCATACATTGATCTTGGTGATGCATAGAAAATTTTGAATTTCTGCTACGTTCCCCAACAGTGGCATCATGAGCTAGGTCCATGCGTAGTTTCTATGCACGAGTAGAACACAAGTTGTTGTGGGCGTCAATTTTGTCAATTTACTTGCCACTACTAGTCTTATCTTGATTCGGCGGCACTGCGGGATGAAGCAGCCCGGACCGACCTTACACGTACGCTTACGTGAGACAGGTTCCACCGACTGACATGCACTAGTTGCATAAGGTGGCTAGCGGGTGTCTGTCTCTCCCACTTTAGTCGGATCAGATTCGATGAAAAGGGTCCTTATGAAGGGTAAATAGCAATTGGCATATCACGTTGTGGTTTTGGCGTAGGTAAGAAAGGTTCTTGCTAGAAACCTATAGCAGCCACGTAAACACTTGCAACAACAATTAGAGGACGTCTAACTTGTTTTTGCAGCATATGTCGTGTGATGTGATATGGCCAAAGGATGTTATGAATGAAATATATGTGATGTATGAGATTGATCATGTTCTTGTAATAGGAATCACGACTTGCATGTCGATGAGTATGACAACCGGCAGGAGCCATAGGATTTGTCTTAATTTATTGTATGACCTACGTGTCATTGAATAACGCCATGTAATTACTTTACTTTATTGCTAAACCGTTAGCCATAGTAGTAGAAGTAATAGTTGGCAAGACAACTTCATGAAGACACGATGATGGAGATCATGGTGTCATGCCGGTGATGATGATGATCATGGCTCACCAAACATGGAGATCAAAAGGAGCAAAATGATATTGGCCATATCATGTCACTATTTGATTGCATGAGATGTTTATCATGTTATTGCATCTTATTTTCTTAGAACGACGGTAGCATAAATAAGACGATCCCTCATTAATATTTCAAGAAAGTGTTCCCCCTAACTGTGCATTGTTGCGAAAGTTCGTTGTTTCAAAGCACCACGTGATGATCGGGTGTGATAGATTCTAACGTTCACATACAACGGGTGTAAGCCAGATTTACACACGCAAAACACTTAGATTGACTTGACGAGCCTAGCATGTACAGACATGGCCTTGGAACACAAGAGACCGAAAGGTTGAACATGAGTCGTATAGTGGATACGATCAACATGAAGATGTTCACCGATGATGGCTAGTCCGTCTCACGTGATGATCAGACACGGCCTAGTTGACTCGGATCATGTATCACTTAGATGACTAGAGGGATGTCTATCTAAGTGGGAGTTCATTAAATAATTTGATTAGATGAACTTAATTATCATGAACATAGTCAAAAGATCTTTGCAAATTATGTCGTGGCTTACGCTTTAGTTCTACTGTTTAAGATATGATCCTAGAGAAAATTTAGTTGAAAGTTGACAGTAGCAATTATGCGGACTGGGTCCGTATACTGAGGATTGTCCTCATTGATGCACAGAAGGATTATGTCCTTAATGCACCGCTCGGTATGCCGAACCTCGAGCGTTGTCTGTGGATGTTGCGAACATCTGACATACACGTTTTGATGACTACATGATAGTTCAGTGCGTAATGTTAAACGGTTTAGAATTGAGGCACCAAAGACATTTTTGAAACATCGCGGAACATATGAGATGTTCCAAGAGCTGAAATTGGGATTTCAGGCTCGTGCCCACGTCAAGAGGTGTGAGACCTCCGACAAGTTTCTTAGCCTGCAAACTAAGGAAGAAGAGCTCAATTGTTGAGCATGTGCTCAGATTGTCTGAGTACTACAATCGCTTAAACTGAGTGGGAGTTAATCTTCCAGATAAGATAGTGATGGTTCTCCAAAGTCACTGCCACCAAGCTACTAGAGCTTCGTGATGAACTATAACATATCAGGGATAGATATGATGATCCTTGAGCTATTCGCGATGTTTGACACCGCGAAAGTAGAAATCAAGAAGGAGCATCAATTGTTGATGGTTAGTGAAACCACTAGTTTCAAGAAGGGCAAGGGAAAGAAGGGATACTTCATGAAACGGCAAATCAGTTGCTGCTCTAGTGAAGAAACCCAAGGTTGAACCCGAACCCGAGACTAAGTGCTTCTGTAATGAGGGGAACGGTCACTGAAGCAGAACTACCCTAGATACTTGGTAGATGAGAAGGCTGGCAAGGTCGACAGAAGTATATTGGATATACATTATATTAATGTGTGCTTTACAAGTACTCCTAGTAGCACCAGGGTATTAGATACCGGTTCGGTTGCTAAGTGTTAGTAACTCGAAATAAAAGCTGCGGAATAAATGGAGACTAGCTAAAGGTGAGATGAAGATATGTGTTGGAAGTATTTCCAAGCTTGATGTGATCAAGAATCGCATACTCCCTCTACCATCGAGATTGGTGTCAAACCTAAATAATTGTTATTTGGTGTTTGCGTTGAGCATAGACATGATTGGATTATGTCTATCGCAATACGGTTATTCATTTAAGGAGAATAATGGTTACTCTGTTTATTTGAATAATACCTTCAATGGTCTTGCACCTAAAATGAATGGTTTATTGAATCTCGATTGTAGTGATACACATGTTCATGCCAAAAGATATAATATAGTAATGATAGTACCACATACTTGTGGCACTGCCATTTGAGTCATATTGATATAAAACGCATGAAGAAGCTCCATGTGATGGATCTTTGGACTCACTCATTTTTGAAAAGATTGAGACATGTGAACCATGTCTATTGGTATATATGCATGAAGAAACTACATACAGATGGATCGTTTGGACTCACTTGATTTTGAATCACTTGAGACATGCAAATCATACCACATGGGCAAGATGACTGAAAGGCCTTGTTTTCAGTGAGATGGAACAAGAAAGCAACTTGTTGGAAGTAATACATTTTGATGTGTGCAGTCCAATGAGTGTTGAGGCACGCAGTGGATATCATTATGTTCTTACTTCACAGATGATTTGAGTAGATGCTGAGTATATTTACTTAATGAAACACAAATCTGAATTATTGAAAGGTTCAAGTAATTTCAGAGTGAAGTTGAAGATCATCGTGACAAGAGGATAAAATGTCTATGATATGATCATAGAGATGAGTATCTGAGTTATGAGTTTGGTATACAATTAAGACATTGTGGAAATTGTTTCATAACTAATACCGCCTGGAACACCATAGTGTGATGGTGTGTCCGAACATCATAGCTGCACCCTATTGGATATGGTGCATACCATGATGTCTCTTATCAAATTACCACTATCGTTTATGGGTTAGGCATTAGAGACAACCGCATTCACTTCAAATAGGGCACCACGTAATTCCATTGAGATGACAGCGTACGAACTATGGTTTAGAGAAACCTAAGCTGTCATTTCTTCAAAGTTTGGGACTGCGAAGCTTATGTGGAAAAAATTTAGCCTGATAAGCTCAAACCCAAAGCGGATAAATGCATCTTCATAGGACACCCAAAACATTTGGGTATACCTCCTATCTCGGATCCGGAAGCAAAAGGAATTGTTTCTAGAACCGGGTCCTTTCTCGAGGAAAAGTTTCTCTCGAAAGAATTGAGTGGGAGGATGGTGGAGACTTGATGAGGTTATTGAACCGTCACTTCAACTAGTGTGTAGCAGGGCACAGGAAGTTGTTCTTGTGGCGCCTACACCAATTGAAGTGGAAGCTGATGATATTGATCATGAAACTTCGGATCAAGTCACTACCAAACCTCGTAGGTCGACAAGGATGCGTACTACTTCAGAGTGGTGCGTAATCTTGTCTTAGAGGTCATGTTACTAGACAACAATGAACCTACGAGCTATGGAGAAGCGATGGTGGGCCCGGATTCCGACGAATGGCTCGAGGCCATAAAATCCGTGAGAGGATCCATGTATGAAAACAAAGTATAGACTTTGAAAGAACTACTCGATGGTCGTAAGGCTGTTGAGTATAGATGGATTTTAAAAGGAAGACGGACAATGATGGTAAGTGTCACCATTAAGAAAGCTCGACTTGTCGCTAAGATGTTTTCCGACAAGTTCAAGGAGTTGACTACGATGAGACTTTCTCACTCGTAGCGATGCTAAGAGTCTGTTGGAATTATATTAGCAGTTACTGCATTATTTATGAAATCTTGCAGATAGGATGTCAAAACATTGTTTCCTCAATGATTTTCTTGAGGAAAGGTTGTATGTGATACAAACAGAAGGTTTTGTCAATCCTAAAAGATGCTAACAAGTATGCAAAGCTCCAGCAATCCTTCTAAGGACTGGAGTAAGCATCTCGGAGATGGAATATACGCTTTGATGAGATGATCAAAGATTTTGGGTTTGTACAAAGTTTATGAGAAACTTGTATTTCCAAAGAAGTGAGTGGGAGCACTATAGAATTTCTGATGAGTATATGTTGTTAACATATTGTTGATCAGAAATGCTGTAGAATTTCTAGAAAGCATATAGGGTTATTTGAAAAATGTTTTTTCAATGTAAAACCTGGATTAAGCTACTTGAACATTGAGCATCAAGATCTATAAGGATAGATCAAAAATGCTTAATAGTACTTTCAAATGAATACACATCGTGACAAGGTTTTGAAGGAGTTCAAAATAGATCGGCAAAGAAGGAGTTCTTGGCTGTGTTATAAGGTGTGAGTATTGAGTAAGACTCAAAACCTGACCATGGCAGAAGAGAGAGAAAGGACGAAGGTCGTCCCCTATGCTTTAGACGTAGGCTCCACAGTATGCTATGCTGTTTACCGCACCTGAAGTGTGGCTTGCCATGAGTCAGTCAAGAGGTACAAGTGTGATCCAGGAATGGATCACAAGACAGCGGTCAAGGTTATCCTTAGTAACTATTGGACTAAGGAATTTTCTTGATTATGGAGGTGGTAAAAGAGTTCGTCGTAGACACTAATCCGGATGACTCTAAGTAGTGAACCGGATTCGTATACTAGAATAGTTATTTGGAATAGCTCCAAATAGAGCATGGTAGCTGCATCTACAAGATGACATAGAGATTTGTAAAGCACACACAGATCTGAAAGGTTTAGACCCGTTGACTAATAACCTCTCTCACAAGCGAGATATGATCAAACCCCATGGGTGTTGAATTCATTACAATCACATAGTGATGTGAACTAGATTATTGACTCTAGTGCAAGTGCGAGACTGTTGGAAATATGCCCTAGAGGCAATAATAAAATGGTTATTATTGTATTTCCTTGTTCATGATAATTGTCTATTGTTCATGCTACTATTGTATTAACTGGAAATCGTAGTACAAGTGTGAATACATAGACCACAACATGTCCCTAGTGAGCCTCTAGTTGACTAGCTCGTTGATCAATAGATGGTTACGGTTTCCTGACCATGGACATTGGATGTCATTGATAACGGGATCACATCATTAGGAGAATGATGTGATGGACAAGACCCAATCCTAAGCATAGCACAAGATTGTGTAGTTCGTTTGCTAAAGCTTTTCTAATGTCAAGTATCATTTCCTTAGACTATGAGATTGTGCAACTCCCAGATACCGTAGGAATGCTTTGGGTGTACCAAATGTCACAACATAACTGGGTGGCTATAAAGGTGCACTACAGGTATCTCCGAAAGTGTCTGTTGGGTTGGCACGAATCGAGACTGGGATTTGTCACTCCGTATGACGGAGAGGTATCTCTGGGCCCACTCGGTAATGCATCATCATAATGAGCTCAATCTGACTAAGTAGTTAGTCACGGGATCATGCATTATGGAACGAGTAAAGTGACTTATCGGTAACGAGATTGAACAAGGTATAGGGATACCGCCGATCGAATCTCGGGCAAGTAACATGCCAATGGACTAAGGGAATTGTTTACGGGATTGATTGAATCCTCGACATGGTGGTTCATCCGATGAGATCATCATGGAACATGTGGGAGCCAACATGGGTATCCAGATCCCGCTGTTGGTTATTGGCCGGAGAACGTCTCGGTCATGTCTGCATGGTTCCCGAACCCATAGGGTCTACACACTTAAGGTTCGGTGACGCTAGAGTTGTTATGGGAAATAGTATGTGGTTACGAAGGTAGTTTAGAGTCCCGGATGTGATCCCGGACGTCACAAGGAGTTCCAGAATGGTCCAGTGGTGAAGATCGATATATTGGACGAAGGGTATTGGAGTCCGGAAGTGTTCCGGGGGTACCATGCTATGGCCAACATGACTGAAAGGTGTTTCGGGAGCCCTGGCAAGTGTTGGAGGGCCTCATGGGCCAAAGGGGAAGGGGAAAACCAGCCCACTAAGGGGTGGTGCGGCCCCCACACCCTTTCCCACGTTATTTGGGGAGGTGGGGTGCCTCCACCTGGCTTGGGAGGCAATCCTCCAACTGTTTGGCTTGGCGGGCAAGTCTCCCTAGGATTTTCCCTAGGAAGGGCAGCCGCACCCTTCCCTTGGTGCAGCCCTCTCCCTCCTCCAACACCTCCTCCTCCTCCGTAGTGCTTGGCGAAGCCCTGCTGGAGAACCATGAGCTCCACCACCACCATGTTGTCGTGCTGTCGTAGTTCTCCCTCAACTTCTCCTCTCCCCTTGCTGGATCAAGAAGGAAGAGACGTCCCCGGGCTGTACGTGTGTTGAACACGGAGGCGCCGTCCGTTTGGCGCTAGATCGGATCTTCCGCGATTTGAATCGCCGCGAGTACGACTCCATCATCCGTGTTCTTGAAACGCTTCCGCGTCGCGATCTTCAAGGGTATGAAGATACACTCCTCTCTCTCTCTTGTTGCTAGAATCTCCATAGATTGATCTTGGTGATGTGTAGAAAATTTTGAATTTCTGCTATGTTCCCCAACATCATGATGGATGACATGTTTGTATATCACGCATCTCATTTATTTGAGCATTGGATATTTTGTGCTAACCGACACATGCACGTGCGCATCATGATGGATGATGTGTACATATACCATGCACACACAATTTTTCCTTTGCCTTTGTTTTGTTTAGGTACTCATGTATACTCGTAAACCTCTCAATCCCAAGAGTTGACGAAACGAGCTCTTGAGAGCAACGATGACTTGGGATCACATGGACTATCCTTACCACCGTTCCATTCGCACAAGGACTACGTGAATCTCTTCTACTTGGCTCTCACACGGCTATGGGCTATTTACCACTTGTCACCTTATGCCCATACTATTGTGTTCACTTTGCATGTTATGCTTGCTCCTATGCCTTTTCCATTTAATTGTGGCCCTTCCTTGCATCTACCCATGATTCACCATTATGCTACTTCTATGTGTATTTGCATGCTTGGTGGAGATACTTGTTGCTATTGCCATGATTTCTTTGTGCACCATGTTATTGATGCTTGTTGTGTTGGGAGAGTCATGATGTCCCATTTCTATTTACATATGGCCTCTCGTCAATACATTGATGATATTTTTCTCATATCTTGATTTCATGCTTGCGATATGTCATGTGCATTATTCATGACCACTATTTGCATCAATGACATGCTTGCCATGATTCCTCCTAGTATGTCGCATCTTCACACTACTAGCTTGCTTGACTTGATCGCTATGATTTCTTGCTATGTTGCATCACCCATGTTCCACTATTACTTGCTTTCTTGGGTTGATGAGATATATGCTCATGCCTCTCACATGATATATCTTGATCATTGTCTCTTGTGTCCATTAGTTGCCTCTTTCATATCCCCTTGTATTGAGTGCAACCATACTATGCTTATTGACCTTGGAGACTTTGACACCTTACTTGTGATGCATGCTTGTTTGATTGAGCCTCTTGCATTTGGTTGTTCTTGCATCATATGCCTCCATACTATGCAATACTCCCTTGTCCTTTCTTGCGATGAGCATGATGCATACACTTGTTGGGTATCTTACCTCACGAATGATAGGTGTTGCATTTGCACTAACCTCATTTGTTTTTCCGAGTGTTTGCCATGTTCTTTCGTTTTCAAGGATTCACAAGGCGGTACCATGATGAGACAACTTGGCCATGTGAAGGCATACACAATGTGCGACACCAACACTTTTGACTTTCTCATAAAGGTGAACTCCTTCTCTTTGAGCCATCCTCAAATACGCATATTGGATGGGTCACTCTTCCATTGTTGTTTCCTTCTTGTTGTGTACATGTTACATCTATTGGATGGAGGAGCGACATTGGAGATTGGCTCTATGGACCTTTACATTGAGGAGCGCTCGCACTTATTGGATGCACCTTCGAACCTCCACTCTTGCCTCGACATCGAGCATTGGTACACCAACACCTCCATATTTGTTGATTGTGTTCATACATGTCATGCTCGATGGACATATCATACTTCCCACAAGTTTGCACCCCATGCATGGATTGACTCACATTATGATTGCCTTGTTGCATCTTATATTCCAATGTCATCCATGATATATGAGCTTGTGCATTTCCTTAGCAAATTTGTTATGATCTTCCTTGATGGAATATTCATACATCATATTGCCCATCATCAATTGCATGACAACATAATCACATTGAGCATCCATTGTCATGTTCATGCTTTTGATGCACCATCCCATTATGACATCATTTTGCACAATGGTCACATTCATCATATTCACAACACCTTTGTGCATGCCTCGAATGAATTTGCTCACATGAATGCTATACATCTCATTCTACATCTTTTGGATAAGCATCTTGTGCTTTGTCATGCACTATCTTGTCGAACAGACTCATTCTTACATGATGGAAACTTTGTGTGTGCTAACCATTGTATTTCCGAGTGTCGCTTGTGTTTGCTTGTTTTGCATGTATACCATCCCGGCGACATCTTGAAATACTTGGGTTGCGGCATGACTTCCACTCCGTTCAACTACAAGTCCGTCCACGACAACCGTTTCCATGGTGATGAGGATCATGATCCGAGGTCGGATCTTTCCCAGGGGGGAGATGATGCGGAGCATCCCACGTTCATCCCCATGTACACTCCGACTACTCTCCAAGCCCCAAGAGGACATATGACGAGACCTCAAACATACGCCATTGGACAGAAGGTGAATTCTCTCCTCTTCGAACCGTCACTTTCCACATGTGAGACATGGCTACTACCTCATGCATGGACCTTGCCTATACTCAGGTACAACCGAGCTGACCATGTAGAATCAAAGGACCAAGGCCAAGCATGGAAGAGGAGAAGGAAGAAGAGCCAGCTGCTACAGGCCCCGGACATCCGGCCCTTCCCGCAAGCCCGGACATCTGGCCACGGCCCGGACATCTGGCGCCCATCACAGAACGCGTCCAAAAGCTGAACCCCGTCAGCCCGAACATCCAGCCAGATGCCCAGACATCTGGCTCTTCCCGAGCCACCAGACATTCGGCCCCCAGCCCGGACATCCGGACCCCGCCTGTCCAGAGAGCAACCGCAGGGCACCCAGGCCAGCCCGGACATCCGGCCCGTCGTGAAGCCCCGGACATCCGGCCCCAGCCCGGACATCCGGCACCTGCCTGTGTGCAGAGAACGGGCCAAGGGCCCATGTATCCCTCTCTCACTTACCCCTTCGTGGGCTAGCACTATATATACTCTCCCACCTCCTCCTAGTTAGGGTTAGCAAAGGATTAGCTCATTTTACATAGAGCTTTGCTCATCCATACGGATCTCCTCCTCGTGAGAGACCGCGGCCTCTTCGGAGAAGATCCACCATGGATTCAAGACCCCTTTACGGGAAGATCCCTCGTGGATTCAAGACCTCCTCTCAGAGATGAGCTACCGCCACTTGTATCGTCCTTTGTTGGATTTGGATCGTGAATCTCTTTGTGTTCCTTGGATCTAGCACATGTGTGATCATATTCGTGTTGGTTGAGTGTTTCTCTCATTTCCCCCCGTGATTTCCCTCGTGTTCTTCCGCGCGTTCTTCGTGTTCCTCATAGGGATCCTCTCCAAACGTGAAAGATCGGCCCTTAGGGTTCCGCCCTACATCACCAAGGCCCGACCCAAATTGGATGGGCTCAATGCTAATCTATGATGACCAAGGAACGTCATGGGTCGACATAATTTGTGAAGATTTTGGCCTGTTGTCATGAAAACCAATCTACGACAGGGAATACATGATGGTTTTCAAAAACATCGTCGATCGATGTATGTGATAGTTTTGTAGTGATCTGTGAAGGTTTGGGGTCGTCATGGATCAACATCATTCTTGTAGTTCCTCCAGCATAGTTGGCCACCCATCTGCGACCCGCTCTGCTATGGGTGGCACTGGTCGAGGCACCTCGGCTCCCTCTTTGGTGGAGGCCAGAATGGATGACTCCGGGGGCCTCGGGGGCTCCGGGACCCTCTTTGGGGAGAGTTCGGACTGTCCGAGCTCTCCCTCCTTGTTCGCATGGAGAGATTCCTTCTCCTGGTCTTTGGTGACCGAGTTGTTAATCTCAGCCATAACGGTGTCGCCTCCTCCCCCCGGTGTTTGGCACGGGAGGGGTCTTCCTAGATAGCGCCTCCTCGGTCTCCTTGATGATCGCAGAAGGCGTGGTGCATGATGCAGTCCCACTTTCCGCTAGCTCGGCCGACGGAGAGTCCCCTCTCGAAACTCGGTTGGTGGGGAGGTCTCGGGGCGGACTGAGAAGTTAAGAGCATACACATAGTTAACATTGGACTTAATTCAGCTAAAAACATACGGGTGTACATTCTAGAATGTACCTCTGGGCCCGTTGCTTGACCCAAAGTCTCCTTCGAGGAACCTCTTCGGAAGCCTCGGAATCTTCGGCAGAGATCGAGCTATCGCCAGACAGGGCCACCTTGGCCCTGCACTGCCTTTTTGGGGCTAGAGGGTGTTGATCCTCCTCGGCCTCTTCGGACGTCGCCCTCTTTCTTGTTCGGGAGGAGTCACTCTCCTCCCTGTCGTCTCCCTGCTCTGTTCCCCCGTCGGGGGCAGAGTGGGCTTGGGTTTCTCCAAATTTGTTGTTCGGAGGTCCCCTGGGGCGGAGGCCCTCCCTAGCCTCTGTCTTCTCCACCTTCTTCTTCACCTTCTTTTATGGCGCCTTATACGGCGCCACGGCTAGCATCTCCACCAGCAAGGCCGTCCTGGGGACCTTGGGTAGTGGGGTTGGGCTGTTGATCTACTCGGCCTTCTGCAGCCAGCTCTGCGGATCTTCGTAGAGGGAGTTAAGTCTGTCGCCAAAGAAGAAAATATTTACATGAGGATAAAACTAATCATACCTCTCGAGGAGGAGGAGTGGCGTCATCACCGATGTCTTCTTCCTTGGTCGGCCAGTCCTTCTAGGGCTTCAACTGCACCTTCCATAGCTTGGCGTGGGTGGTGCGATAGAAGTGGCGTACGATGACGGGGTCTTCGGGCTTGTAGGTCCACATGGGAGCAGCCCGGGCTTGGAACGGGAGGAGGCGGCATTGGAGCATGATCTGAACCACATTGGCCAGCTCAACCTTCTGCTTTATCATCTTGGAGATGTGCTTCTGTGGCGACTCCACCTCCATTGGCGACCCCCAGTCTGGAGCCTTCTTGGTCCATGATACCAGCCTCGTGGGAGGTCCAGATCGGAACTCGATGGTTGCCGCCTAGCCCGCATACGCGTTGTTCGGTGATATAAAACCACTCCTTCTGCCAGATCTTGACGGTATCTAGGAAGGTACCTTCCGGCAACTCAACTCGGGGGAGCTTGCCTGTCATCGCACCCCCCCTCCCCAGTTCACCTGCTGGCCATCGAATATTTTTGGCTTGACATTGTAGACCTTTAGCCACAAGTCGAAGTGTGGCTGGACCCGAAGAAAGGCCTCGCAAACAATAATGAAGGTCGAGATGTGCAGGAAAGAGTTCGGGGCAAGATCATGAAAATCTAGCCTGTAAAAGAACATCATACCCCTGACAAAGGGGTGAAGAGGGAAGCCTAGTCCCCGGATGAAGTGGGGAATGAACACCACTTTTTCGCCTGGTTTGGGCATAGGGATAACCTGGCCCTCCTCCTGAGCGCGGTGGGCGATGTTGGTCCGAAGATAGCCGACGCGCTTTAGTTCCTGGGTGTCGTTGTCGATGACGCTCGAGGCCTCCCACTTGCCTTTGGAACCAGAGCTGGCCATGGTCGGATTGAGAGATTGACTGGGAAAGCTCTAAAGGAGAAAGGGATCTAGGCGCCAAGGGCTGAAGGGATTGGGAAAGCAACAGCAATGGAGGAATGGAGAGAGTATGGAGAACTTGGTGGCAGTTTCCCTTTTATAAGCTGTCATAAGCCCAAGGGTCCTTTTACTGCGTCGTGGACCTCGCCACTGCCCGATATAATCGTGTCGTTATGCACGCATGGGGTGACCCAAGTCATTGATCATATCCTTAAAAATAGGGCACAATCTCCGTATTGATGGGATGTGCCAATGGAGCAACCGCCTCGGGCCATGTATCAAGTTCTCATAACTGGCATGTGTGTGTGACTAGTTGTGCCCTTTCACCAAAAGTTGTTGATAACCCACAAGTGTAGGGGATCGCAACAACTTTCGAGGGTAAAGTATTCAACCCAAATTTATTGATTCGACACAAGGGGAGCCAAAGAATATTCTTGAGTATTAGCAGTTGAGTTGTCAATTCAACCACACCTGGATAACTTAGTATCTACAGCAACGTATTTAGTAGCAAAGTAATATGATAATAAAGGTAACGGTAGCAAAAGTAAAGATAATAGTTTTTGGGTTTTTGTAGTAGTTGTAACGGTACCAACGGAAAAGTAAATAAGCGAAGAACAATATGTGAAAAGCTCGTAGGCAATGGATCAGTGATGGATAATTATGCTGGATGCGATTCCTCATGTAATAGCTATAACATAGGGTGACACAGAACTAGCTCCAGTTCATCAATGTAATGTAGGCATGTATTCCGTAAATAGTCATACGTGCTTATGGAAAAGAACTTGCATGACATCTTTTATCCTACCCTCCTGTGGCAGCAGGGTCCTAGCGGAAACTAAGGGATATTAAAGCCTCCTTTTAATAGAGAACCGGAACAAAGCATTAGCACATAGTGAATACATGAACTCCTCAAACTACGGTCATCACCGAGAAGTATCCCGATTATTGTCACTTCGGGGTTGTCGGATCATAACACATAATAGGTGACTATAGACTTGCAAGATAGGATCAAGAACACACATATATTCATGAAAACATAATAGGTTCAGATCTGAAATCATGGCACTCGGGCCCTAGTGACAAGCATTAAGCATAGCAAAGTCATAGCAACATCAATCTCAGAACATAGTGGATACTAGGGATCAAACCCTAACAAAACTAACTTGATTACATGGTAAATCTCATCCAACCCATCACCGTCCAGCAAGCCTACGATGGAATTACTCACGCACGGCGATGAGCATCATGAAATTGGTGATGGAGGATGGTTGATGATGACGACAGCGACGAATCCCCCTCTCCGGAGCCCCGAACGGACTCCAAATCAGCCCTACCGAGAGAGATTAGGGCTTGGCGGCGGCTCCGTGTCGTAAAACGGGACGAAACTTTTCTCTCTGATTTATTTTCTCCCCGAACGTGAATATATGGAGTTGGAGTTGAGGTCGGTTGAGGTCTAGGGGGGCCATGAGATAGGGGGGCGCGCCCAGGAGGGGGGGGGCCCTGTCTCGTGGACAGGGTGTGGGCCCCCTGGTGTATTTCTTTCGCCTAGAAATTCTTATTAATTCCAAAAAGTGCCTCCGTGGATTTTCAGGACATTCCGAGAACTTTTCTTTTCTACACATAAAACAACATCATGGCAGTTCTGCTGAAAACAGCGTCAGTCCGGGTTAGTTTCATTCAAATCATGCAAGTTAGAGTCCGAAACAAGGGCAAAAGTGTTTGGAAAAGTAGATATGTTGGAGACGTATCAACTCCCCCAAGCTTAAACCTTTGCTTGTCCTCAAGCAATTCAGTTGATAGACTGAAAGTGATAAAGAAAAACTTTTACAAACTCTGTTTGCTCTTGTTGTTGTAAACATGCAAAGCCATCATTCAGGTTTCAGCGAATATTATGAACTAACCACACTCACAATAACGCTTAGGTCTCACAATTACTCATATCAATAGCATAATCAGCTAGTGAGCCATAATAATAAAACTCGGATGACAACACTTTCTCAAAACAATCATAACATGATATAACAAAATGGTATCACGCTAGCCCTTTCTGAGACCGCAAAACATAAATGCAGAGCACCTTTAAAGATCAAGGACTGTCTAAACATTGTAATTCATGGTAAAAGAGATCCAGTCAAGTCATACCCAATCTAAACCAATAATAATGAATGCAAATGACAGTGTGCTATCCAACAGGTGCTTTTAATAAGAAGGGTGATGACTCAACATAAAAGTAAATAGATAGGCCCTTCGCAGAGGGAAGCGGGGATTTGTAGAGGTGTCAGAGCTCGATTTTAAAATAGAGATCGAATAACATTTTGAGCAGCATACTTTTGCTGTCAACGCAACAACTATGAGATGGTTGTATCTTCCATACTACATGCATTATAGGCAGTTCCCAAACAGAATGGTAAAGGTTTATACTCCCCCAACCACCAACAAGCATCAATCCATGGCTTGCTCAAAACAACGAGTGCCTCCAACTAACAATAGCCCTGGGGGAGTTTTGTTTAATTATTTTGATTTGCTTTGATCTTTTTGGATCATGGGACTGGGCATCCCGGTTACTGGCCCTTTCTCATGAATGAGGAGCGGAGTCCACTCCTCTTGAGAATAACCCACCTAGCATGGAAGATATAGGCAGCCCTAGTTGTAGCATGAGCTGCTCGAGCATACAAAATAGAATTTCATTTGAAGATTTGGAGTTTGGCACATACAAATTTACTTGGAACGGCAGGTAAATACCACATATAGGAAGGTATAGTGGACTCATATGGAACAACTTTGGGGTTTAAGGAGTTTGGATGCACAAGCAGTATTCCCACTTAGTACAGGTGAAGGCTAGCAAAAGACTGGGAAGCGACCAACTAAGAGAGTGACAACAGTCATAAACATGCATTAAAATTAATTCGCATCGAATACAAGCATGAGTAGGATATAATCCACAATGAACATAAATATCATGAAGGCTATGTTGATTTGATTCAACTACATGCGTGAACATGTACCAAGTCGAGTCACTCAATTCATTCAAAGGAGGATACCATCCCATCCTACCACATCATAATCATTCTAATAGCATGTTGGCACGCAAGGTAAACCATTATAACTCATAGCTAATCAAGCATGGCACAAGCAACTATAATCTCTAAATGTCATTGCAAATATGTTTACCTCATAATAAGCTGACTCAAAAACGATGAACTCATCATATTTACAAAGACAAGAGGGGTCGAGTTCATACCAGCTTTTCTCATCTCAATAAGTCCATCATATATCATCATTATTGCCTTTCACTTGCACGACCGAATGATGTGTATAATAATAAGAGTGCACGTGCATTGGACTAAGCTGGAATCTGCAAGCATTCAACTCAAGAGAGAAGCCAAGTAATATGGGCTCTAAGTTAAATAAACAATCATGCATATGAGAGCCATTAAACATTTTCAATATGGTCTTCTCGACCCCCAAAGGAAAGAAAATAAAACTATTTACACGGGAAAGCTCCCAACAAGTAAGAAGAAGAACAAGAAATCTTTTTGGGTTTTCATTTTAATTTCTACCACAAGCATGGAAATTAAACTAACTAGTTTTTTTTGGTTTTTCTTAAGGTTTATCAAACACACAAGAAGAAAACTAGAAAAAGAAATTTAAACTAGCATGGATAATACAATGAAAGAGTATGAGCACCGACGACTAGTGTGTGAATCATGAATGTAAAGTCGATGAGAAATACGTACTCCCCCAAGCTTAGGCTTTTGGCCTAAGTTTGTCTAGTACCAAGGACCGCCGCTACTCTCCCCGGTGTACTAGGAGGTGTAATCAGGATACCACTGGCTGATCATCTCTGGATCCCACTGGAAAGAGGATGCATGATAAGGGTCCAGTGCAGGTTCCGGCTCAGGTTCAGGTTCTGCAGTGGATGCTTGAGCTCGATGATTGTTCACCGCTTCCGGTGTGACAAGAAAATTATCTGCAAGCAAATCAAACAACAGAGGCGCAGGCAAAATAATAGCCTCATTGTGTTTCTTATTAAATCTAAGATTTACAAGAGCATCTTCTCTTCGTTGTCAATAATAAACATGTGGGCTACCATGCTCTTGTAATCTAAAATGTGAGGAGGCAATTTTGTCTCCTCTTTCTCATGGTGCCTAATAGGTATCTGAAAATGTCTAGCAAGATGTGAAGCATAGATACCTCCAAATATGTGGCCTTTTATTTTCAGGATATTTTTTTAGTGCACGGATAATTTAGAAAACAGACAGATAATACTATTTTTGCTTTATTTATTCTAAATAACAGAAAGTAAAAAGTGGGTACAGAAGGTTGTGCCTTCTAGTTTCATCCATCTCATGATCATCAAAATGAATCCACTAACAAGGTTGATCAAGTCTTGTTAACAAACTCATTCTGAATAACACGGAACCGGAGAAATTTCGTATAACACTAAGTTACCTCAACAGGGATATGAAAATCCCCAACAATTAGAATATCATACTTTTTCTTGACAGTAGGGAGAGGAAATTCAAAACCTCCAATAATAATAGTTGGAACTTTTCCAATAGAATTGATGTTATGAACTTGAGATTGTTTCCTCGGAAAGTGTAGCGTATGCTCATTACCATTAACATGAAAAGTGGCATTGCCTTTGTTGCAATCAATAATAGCCCCTGCAGTATTAAGAAAAGGTCTACCAAGGATAATAGACATACTATCATCCTCGGGAATATCAAGAATAACAAAGTCCATTAAGATAGTGGCATTTGCAACCACAACAGGCACATCCTCACAAATACCGACAGGTATAGCAGTTGATTTATCAGCCATTTGCAAAGATATTTCAGTAGGTGTCAACTTATTTAATTCAAGTCTACGATATAAAGAGAGAGGCATAACACTAATACCGTCTCCAAGATCACATAAAGCAGTTCTAACATAATTTCTTTTAATGGAGCATGGTATAGTTGGTACCCCTGGGTCTCCAAGTTTCTTTGGTATTCCACCCTTAAAAGTGTAATTAGCAAGCATGGTGGAAATTTCAGCTTCCGGTATCTTTCTTTTATTTGTGATGATATCCTTCATATACTTAGCATAAGGATTTACTTTAAGTATATCAGTTAAGCGCATAAGAAGATAGGTCTAATCATTTCAGCAAAGCGCTAAATCCTCATCATCCTTTGTCTTGGATGCTTTAGGAGGAAAGGGCATGGGTTTCTGAACCCATGGTTCTCTTTCTCTACCGTGCTTCCTAGCAACAAAATCTCTCTTATCATAACGTTGATTCTTTGATTGTGGGTTATCAAGATCAACAGCAAGTTCAATCTCTACTTCGTTGTTTTTGCTAGGTTGAGCATCAACATGAACATTATCATTAACATTATCACTAGGTTCATGTTCATCACCTGATTGTGTTTCAGCATCAGAAATAGAAATATCATTGGGATTCTCAGGTGTATCTACAGTAGGTTCACTAGAAGCATGCAAAGTCCTATCGTTTTTCTTCTTATTATTTTTAGAAGAACTAGGTGCCTCTAAATTATTTCTCTGAGAATCTTGCTCGATTCTCTTAGGGTGGCCTTCAGGATACAAAGGTTCCTGAGTTATTCTACCAGTTCTAGTAGCCACTCTAACAACAAAGTCATTTTTATTATTAAATTCATCAAGCAAATCATTTTGAGCTTTGAGTACTTGCTCAGCTTGAGTAGCAACCACAGAATTATATTTGCTAATGAGTTTAAGTTCACCTTTAACTCTAGCCATATTATCGCTTACGTGTCCTATCTCGAAAGCATTGTTCTTTAACTCTCTACCAACATAAGAATTAAAACTTTCTTGTCTAGCCATAAAGTCATCAAATTCATCTAAGCATGGGCTATGAAATTTAGTAGAGGGGATTTCAACTTTATCATATCTACAGAGAGAATTTACCTTTACTACCTGTGTCGGGTTATCAAGACAATGTGGTTCTTCCACAGGCGGTATATTAAGACCATGTATTTCTTCAATAGGAGGTGAATTCTTAACATATTTAGCTTTAATACCTTTTTATTTCATTGATTTCTTTGCCTCTTGCATATCTTCAGGACTGAGAAATAAAACATCTCTCTTCTTCGGAGTGGGTCTAGGAACAGGCTCAGGAGTTGGCTCAATTGGTTCAGGAATTGCCTCAGGAACTGGCTCAGGGAGAGTCCAATTATTTTCATTAGTCAACATATTATTCAATAGTAATTCAGCTTTGTCGACTGTTCTTTCCCTGAAAACACAACCAGCACAACTATCCAAGTAGTCCTTGGAAGCATCGGTTAGTCCATTATAAAAGATATCAAGTATTTCATTTTTCTTGAGAGGATGATCAGGCAAAGCATTAAGTAATCGGAGAAGCCTCCCCCAAGCTTGTTGGAGACTCTCTTCTTTGATTTGCACAAAATTATATATTTCCCGCAAGGCAGCTTGTTTCTTATGAGCAGGGAAATATTTAGCAGAGAAGTAATAAATCATATCCTGGGGACTACGCACACAACCAGGAGCAAGAGAATTATACCAAGTCTTAGCATCACCCTTTAGTGAGAACGGAAATATCTTAAGGATATAATAATAGTGAGAATTCTCATCATTAGTAAACAGGGTGGCTATATCATTTAGCTTGGTAAGATGTGCCACAACAGTTTCAAATTCAAGGCCATAAAAAGGATCAGATTCAACTAAAGTAATAATCTCAGGATCAACAGAGAATTCATAATCCTTATCAGTAACATAGATAGGTGAAGCAAAAGCAGGATCAGGTTTCATTCTAGCATTAAGAGACTGCTGCTTCCATTTAGCTAATAATTTCTTAAGATCATATCTATCATTGCAAGCAAATATAGCTCTAACAGCTTCTTCATTCATAACATAACCCTCAGGAACAACAGGCAATTCATAATCATTGGGAGAATTTTCATCATCACTATCATCAATAATAGCATCTTCAATAATTTCATTCCCCCTAACTCTAGCAAGTTGTTCATCAACAAATTCACCTAATGGCAAAGTAGTATCACGCACAGAAGTAGTTCATCATGCATAGCAAAAGTGGCATCATCAATAACATGCGACATATCAGAATTCATAGCAGTAGCAGGTTTAGGTGTCGCAAGCTTACTAGCTTACTAATAACGGAAGGAGAATCTAGTGCAGAGCTAGATGGCAGTTCCTTACCTCCCCTCGTAGTTGAGGGTAAAATCGTAGTTCTGTCGTCTTTCAAGTTCTTCATAGTGATCAACAGATATAAATCCCAAGTGACTCAGAGAACAGAGCTATGCTCCCCGGCTACGATGCCAGAAATTAGTCTTGATAACCCACAAGTGTAGGGGATCGCAACAGCTTTCGAGGGTAAAGTATTCAACCCAAATTTATTGATTCGACACAAGGGGAGCCAAAGAATATTCTTGAGTATTAGCAGTTGAGTTGTCAATTCAACCACACCTGGATAACTTAGTATCTACAGCAAAGTATTTAGTAGCAAAGTAATATGATAATAAAGGTAACGGTAGCAAAAGTAAAGATAATAGTTTTTGGGTTTTTTGTAGTGGTTGTAACGGTAGCAACGGAAAAGTAAATAAGCGAAGAACAATATGTGAAAAGCTCGTAGGCAATGGATCAGTGATGGATAATTATGTCGGATGTAATTCCTCATGTAATAGCTATAACATAGGGTGACACAAAACTAGCTCCAGTTCATCAATGTAATGTAGGCATGTATTCTGTAAATAGCCATGCGTGCTTATGGAAAAGAACTTGCATGACATCTTTTATCCTACCCTCCTATGGCAGCGTGGTCCTAGCGGAAACTAAGGGATATTAAGGCCTCCTTTTAATAGAGAACCGGAACAAAGCATTAGCACATAGTGAATACATGAACTCCTCAAACTACGGTCATCACCGAGAAGTATCTCGATTATTGTCACTTCGGGGTTGTCGGATCATAACACATAATAGGTGACTATAGACTTGCAACATAGGATCAAGAACACACATATATTCAAGAAAACATAGTAGGTTCAGATCTGAAATCATGGCACTCGGGCCCTAGTGACAAGCATTAGGCATAGCAAAGTCATAGCAACATCAATCTCAGAACATAGTGGATACTAGGGATCAAACCTCAACAAAACTAACTTGATTACATGGTAAATCTCATCCAACCCATCACCGTCCAGCAAGCCTACGATGGAATTACTCACGCACGGCGGTGAGCATCATGAAATTGGTGATGGAGGATGGTTGATGATGACGACGGCGATGAATCCCCCTCTCCGGAGCCCCGAACGGACTCCAGATAACCCTCCCGGGAGAGATTAGGGCTTGGCGGTGGCTCCGTGTCGTAAAATGCGATGAAACTTTCTCTCTGATTTTATTCTCCCCGAACATGAATATATGGAGTTGGAGTTGAGGTCGGTGGAGGTCCAGGGGGCCCACGAGATAGGGGCGCGCCCAGGAGGGGGGGAGCCCCCTTGTCTCGTGGATAGGGTGTGGGCCCCCTGGTGTATTTCTTTTGCCCAGAAATTCTTATTAATTCCAAAAAGTGCCTCCATGGATTTTAAGGACATTCCGAGAACTTTTCTTTTCTACACATAAAACAACATCATGGCAGTTCTGCTGAAAACAGCGTCTGTCCGGGTTAGTTTCATTCAAATCATGCAAGTTAGAGTCCAAAACAAGGGCAAAAGTGTTTGGAAAAGTAGATATGTTGGAGACGTATCAGTTGTCAGGCAAGGGCACTGTTCACATTAGGGCTACTGGCCTTCAGGACTAAGTTACCTAAGCATTTTGGAGCCTGTGACATCGCTTAGCAGGTGTATGACCGAAGACTGTTTAGATAACCTATGATGGAAGGAACTGGTCTACAAAGCCGATAACTCGCATACACTTTGGCTTCAAAGACTAGTTCGGGGGCAATTGAGGGAGTCCTGGATAGGTTTGTCCTTGGCCTGCCGGCCTATCTCTGATGGGCCGAACTAGTGGACAACTCCGAATTCTATTAAGGAAGGCCGAGCTTCAGAGAACTCCGTGTTCCGGAAGGAAAACTCCGAAGACTTGGCATGTACTTCAAGACAAGATAGATGGCGTATGCGTGTACTCCGACTATGTGTAACCCTTGGTACCCCTGGTGTCTATATATATGTGCCTAGTGCACGATCAATGAGATATCGATGCACCAAATCATTCTCTACATGGTATCTATTGCAAGTCGATCCTCTCTTGCTTCCGCCTAACCCTAGCCACCGCCGCCGCCCCACGCCGCCGCCGCGCCCCTCTTCCCCATGCCGCGCCACCCCCCTACCGCGCCGCCTCTCCGCCGCGCCGCACCCGTGCCGCGCCGCTCCCTCCCAAACCTAGCCGCCGCCCACTCCCCTCACCACCGCGTCGCCGCCATGTCTTCCACTGCCTCCACCTACTCCAACCCCTTCGCTGGGCCGGACCCCGCTGACATCGACGACATCAACATCCACGACAGCATCCCCGTCCTCCTCGATGCCACCGATGCCATGTACTTCGCGTGGAAGACGTACTTCTTGCTGCTCTTCCGCGAGAACAATCTCGTGGATCACATTGACGGCACCGTTGACTCCCGTGCCATGGTGGGTGACTCCGAGTGGACCGCGATCGACGCCACGCTCATCCGGTGGTTCTTCACCATCATGTCGAAGGACCTATTTCATATGGTCATGAGCGATGGTGATGACGCCCGCGCCGTGTGGGTCAAGCTCAACGGCCTCTTCACCGACAACAAGCTTCAGCACCGCGTTTTTTTGTAGCAGGAATTTTTTGACTGTCATCGGGATGATTAGTCTACCGATGACTACTGCCGCATCTGAAGACGTTGGCGGATGAGCTTTGTGACATCAATGCCAAGGTTGATGACGACCTCCTCCTTAGCACGCTCACCGTCGGCCTCAACAAGGACTTCGGTAACGCTGCCACCAACCTCTCCCTCATCACAGAGCCCTCCTTCCCCAAGTTTGTGGCATACTTGCGGTTGGAGGAGCGCCGGATGAAGGGGTCAAGAAGCGTGTGCAGCACCACGCCCTCGCCGCCGGCACCTCGCATGGCGCCCCACCACCGGCCACCCCGCCCGCGCCTGCACCCCGCCACCAGCCGCCGCCCCCCGCGCCTCCGGGGTTCTTGCCCCTACCGCCCGTGCCCCCCGCCCCTCCGGCTGCCCCCCAGCAGCCGCAGCCGGATGGCAGGCGCCGCGGCAACCGCCGTGGGGGCGGTCCCAAACAGGCGGAAGAGGGGGCCCTCGTCGGCAGCAGCAGTCGGCCACCCCGCCCTGGACTTATGGCACCAACCCGTGGACGGATGTCGTACACGCGTACTCGATGCCGGTCCCTCAGGCTCCCGCTCCGGGCATTCTTGGGCCTCGTCCGGCGAGCCACCAGGCACTCTTCACCACGTAGAATGCCGCCCCCTAGAGCGGCTACGGCGCCGCGCCCGTGCCTACCTACGGTGCCGCTCCCGTGCCGGCCTATGGAGCATTTTTTCCTCCCCAGGTGTCGCCGCCGTGGGACCCGGCCCTCCTTGCTGCTCTGTACTCGGCTCCGTCACCAAGTAACTACAGTGGCGGAGGTGACAGGTACATGGACTCGGGCGCCACCGCTCACATGACCGCTCATCCCGGTAACCTCGCGTCTTCCACTCCCGTTCATACTCCCACTCGCATCACCGTCGGTAACGGTTCCTCTCTACCCATTACACATGTCGGTCATATGTCGTTTCCTTCTAACTCCACTCCCATTAACATGTCTAATGTTCTTGTTTCCCCTGACCTAGTTACCAACCTTGTTTTTGTTGTCGCCTTGCTCGTGAGAATCCTATCACTGTTGAATTTGACGACATTGGCTTTTCTGTGAAGGACGCCCGTACACGGATAGTACTCGGATGTCTACTACACAACCTTCTTCTTGTAGACGTTGTTGGGCCTCCAAGTGTAGAGGTTTGTAGGACAGTTGCAAATTTCCCCCAAGTGGATGACCTAAGGTTTATCAATCCATGGGAGGCATAGGATGAAGATCATCTCTCTCAAACAACCCTGCAACCAAATAACAAAGAGTCTCTTGTGTCCCCAACACACCCAATACAATGGCAAATTGTATAGGTGCACTAGTTCAGCGAAGAGATGGTGATACAAGTGCAATATGGATGGTAGATATAGGTTTTTGTAATCTAAAAATATAAAAACAGCAAGGTAACTAATGATAAAAGTGAGCACAAACGGTATTGCAATGCTTAGAAACAAGGCCTAGGGTTCATACTTTCACTAGTGATGGTTCTCTCAACAATAATAACATAATTGGATCATATAACTATCCCTCAACATGCAACAAACAGTCACTCCAAAGTCACTAATAGCGGAGAACAAACGAAGAGATTATTGTAGGGTACGAAACAACCTCGAAGTTATCCTTTCTGATCGATCTATTAAAGAGTCCATAGTAAAATAACACGAAGCTATTCTTTCCGTTTGATCAATCATAGAGTTCGTACTAGAATAACACCTTAAGACACAAATCAACCAAAACCCTAATGTCACCTAGATACTCCAATGTCACCTCAAGTATCCGTGGGTATGATCATACGATATGCATCGCACAATCTCAGATTCATCTGTTCAACCAACACAAAGTACTTCAAAGAGTGCCCCAAAGTTTCTACCGGAGAGTCAAGACGAAAACGTGTGCCAACCCCTATGCATAAGTTCATTGAACCCGCAAGTTGATCACCAAAACATACATCAAGTAGATCACATGAATATCCCATTATCACCATAGATAAGCACGGCAAGACATACATCAAGTGTTCTCAAATCCTTAAAGACTCAATCCGACAAGACAACTTCAAGGGGAAAACTCAATTCATCACAAGAGAATAGAGGGGGAGAAACTATTGGGGAACGTAGCAGAAATTCAAAATTTTCCTACGTATCACCAAGATCTATCTATGGAGAGACCAGCAACGAGTAGAAAGGAGAGTGCATCTACATACCCTTGTAGATCGCTAAGCGGAAGCGTTCAAGTGAACGGGGTTGATGGAGTCGTACTCGTCGTGATTCAGATCACCGATGATCCTAGTGCCGAACGGACGGCACCTCCGCGTTCAACACACGTACAGCTCGACGATGTCTCCCACGCCTTGATCCAGCAAGGAGAGAGGGAGAGGTTGAGGAAGACTCCATCCAGCAGCAGCACAACGGCGTGGTGGTGATGGAGGAGCGTGGCAATCCTGCAGGGCTTCGCCAAGCACCTACGGGAGAGGAGGAGGTGTCACGGGAGGGAGGGAGGCGCCAAGGGCTCAGGTATGGATGCCCTCCCTCCCCTCCACTATATATAGGGGCAGGGGAGAGGGGGGAGGCGCAGCCTTGCCCCTTCCTCCAAGGAAGGGGTGCGGCTAAGAGGGGGGGAGGAGTCCATCCTCCCCAAGGCACCTCGGAGGTGCCTTCCCCCTTTAGGACTCTCCCCTTTTTCCTATATCTTGGCGCATGGGCCTCTAGGGGCTGGTGCCCTTGGCCCATGTAGGCCAAGGCGCACCCCCTACAGCCCATGTGGCCCCCGGGGCAGGTGGCCCCACCCGGTGGGCCCCCGGGACCCTTCCGGTGGTCCCGATACAATACCGATGACCCCGAAACTTGTCCCGATGGCCGAAACAGGACTTCCTATATATAAATCTTTACCTCCGGACCATTCCGGAACTCCTCGTGACGTCCGGGATCTCATCCGGGACTCCGAACAACATTCGGTAACCACATACAAACTTCCCTTATAACCCTAGCGTCATCGAACCTTAAGTGTGTAGACCCTACGGGTTCGGGAGACATGTAGACATGACCGAGACGTTCTCCGGTCAATAACCAACAGCGGGATCTGGATACCCATGATGGCTCCCACATGTTCCACGATGATCTCATCGGATGAACCACGATGTCAAGGACTTAATCAATCCCGTATTCAATTCCCTTTGTCTAGCGGTATTTTACTTGCCCGAGATTCGATCATCGGTATACCGATACCTTGTTCAATCTCGTTACCGGCAAGTCTCTTTAATCGTTTCCGTAACACATCATCCCGTGATCAACCCCTTGGTCACATTGTGCACATTATGATGATGTCCTACCGAGTGGGCCTAGAGATACCTCTCCGTTTACAAGGAGTGACAAATCCCAGTCTCGATCCGCATAAAACAATAGATACTTTCGGAGATACCTGTAGTGCACCTTTATAGTCACCCAGTTACGTTGTGACGTTTGATACACCCAAAGCACTCCTACGGTATCCAGGAGTTACACGCTCTCATGGTCGAAGGAAGAGATACTTGACATTGGCAAAGCTCTAGCAAATGAACTACACGATCTTTTGTGCTAGTCTTAGGATTGGGTCTTGTCCATCACATCATTCTCCTAATGATGTGATCCCGTTATCAACGACATCCAATGTCCATAGCGTGGAAACCATGACTATCTGTTGATCACAACGAGCTAGTCAACTAGAGGCTCACTAGGGACATATTGTGGTCTATGTATTCACACGTGTATTATGATTTCCGGATAATACAGTTATAGCATGAATAAAAGACAATTATCATGAACAAGGAAATATAATAATAATACTTTTATTATTGCCTCTAGGGCATATTTCCAACAGTCTCCCACTTGCACTAGAGTCAATAATCTAGTTCACATCGCCATGTGATTAACACTCACAGGTCACATCGCCATGTGACTAACACCCAAGAGTTTACTAGAGTCAGTAGTCTAGTTCACATCACTATGTGATTAACACTCAATGAGTTTTATGTTTGATCATGTTGCTTGTGAGAGAGGTTTTAGTCAACGGGTCTGAACCTTTCAGATCCGTGTGTGCTTTACAAATCTCTATGTCATCTCCTAGATGCAGCTACCACGCTCTATTTGGAGCTATTCCAAATAACTGTTCTACTTGGAGCTATTCTAAATTATTGCTCCATTATATGTATCTGGTCTCTCTACTCAGAGCTATCCGGATAGGTGTCAAGCTTGCATCGACATAACCCTTTACGACGAACTCTTTTACCACCTCCATAATCGAGAAAATTCCTTAGTCCACTAGTTACTAAGGATAACTTTGACCGCTGTCCTGTGAGCCATTCTTGGATCACTCTTGTACCCCTTGACTGACTCATGGCAAGGCACACTTCAGGTGCGGTACACAGCATAGCATACTGAAGAGCCTACGTCTTAAGCATAGGGGACGACCTTCGTCCTTTCTCTCTATTCTGCCGTGGTCGAGCTTTAAGTCTTAACTTCGTACCTTACAACTCAGGTAAGAACTCCTTCTTTGACTGGTCCATCTTGAACACCTTCAAGATCATGTCAAGGTATGTGCTCATTTGAAAGTACCATTAAGCGTTTTGATCCATCCTCATAGATCTTGATGCTCAATGTTCAAGTAGCTTAATCCAGGTTTTCTATTGAAAAACTCCTTTCAAATAACCCTATATGCTTTCTAGAAATTCTACATCATTTCTGATCATCAATATGCCAACAACATATACTCATCAGAAATTCTATAGTGCTCCCACTCACTTCTTTGGAAATACAAGTTTCTCGTAAACTTTGTACAAACCCAAAATCTTTGATCATCATCAAAGCACACATTCCAACTCCGAGATGCTCACTCCAGTCCTTAGAAGGATTGCTGGAGCTTTGCATACTTATTAGCATCTTTTGGGATTGACAAAACCTTCCGGTTGTATCACATACAACCTTTCCTCAAGTATAACGTCGAGGAAACAATGTTTTGACATCCTATCTGCAAGATTTCATCAATCATGCAGTAACTGCTAATCCAATTCCAACAGACTCTTAGCATCACTACGAGTGAGAAAATCTCATCGTAGTCAACTCCTTGAACTTGTCGAAAAACATCTTAATGACAAGTCGAGCTTTCTCAATGGTGACACTTACCATCATTGTCTGTCTTCCTTTCAAAATCCATATGTACCTAACAGCCTTACGACCATCAAGTAGTTCTTCCAAAGTCTACACTTTGTTTTCATACATGGATCCTCTCTCGGGTTTTATGGCCTTGAGCCATTTATCGGAATCCGGGCCCACCATCGCTTCTCCATAGCTCGTAGGTTCATTGTTGTCTAGCAACATGACTTCCAAGACAGGATTACGTACCACTCTGAAGTAGTACGCATCCTTGTCATCCCACGAGGTTTGGTAGTGACTCGATCCGAAGTTTCATGATCACTATCATAAGCTTCCACTTCAGTTGGTGTACGTGCCACAGGAACAACTTCCTGTGCCCTGCTACACACTTGTTGAAGTGACGGTTCAATAACCTCATCAAGTCTCCACCATCCTCCCACTCAACTTTTCGAGAGAAACTTTTCCTCGAGAAAGGACCCGATTCTAGAAACAATCCCTTATTGCTTTCGAATCTGAGACAGGAGGTATACCCAACTGTTTTGGGTGTCCTATGAAGATGCATTTATCCGCTTTGGGTTCGAGCTTATCAGCCTGAAACCTTTTCACATAAGCGTCGCAGCCCCAAACTTTCAAGAAACGGCAACTTAGGTTTCTCCAAACCATAGTTCATACGGTGTCGTCTCAACGAAATTATGTGGTGCCCTATTTAAAGTGAATGTGGTTGTCTCTAATGCCTAACCCATGAACGATAGTGGTAACTCGATAAGAGACATCATGGTATGCACCATATCCAATAGGGTGCAACTATGACGTTTGGACACACCATCACACTATGGTGTTCCAGGCTGTATCAGTTGTGAAACAATTTCCACAATGTCTTAATTCTGTGCCAAACTCGTGATTCAGATATTCATCTCTATGATCATATCATAGATCTTTTATCCTCTTGTCACGACGATCTTTCAACTTCACACTGAAATTACTTGAACCTTTCAATAATTCAGACTCGTGATTCATCAAGTAAATATACTCAACATCTACTCGAATCATCTGTGAAGTAAGAACATAACGATATTCACTGCATGCCTCAGCACTCATTGGACTGCACACATCAAAATGTGTTACTTCCAACAAGTTGCTATCTTGTTCCATCTTACTGAAAACGAGGCTTTTCAGTCATCTTGCCCATGTGGTATGATTTGCATGTCCCAAGTGATTCAAAATCAAGTGAGTCAAAACGGTCCATTTGCATGGAGTTTCTTCATGCATATATACCAATAGACATGGTTCGCATGTCTCAAACTTTTCAAAAATGAGTGAGTCCAAAGATCCATCAACATGGAGCTTCTTCATGCGTTTTATACCATTATGACTTACATGGCAGTGCCACAAGTAAGTGGTACTATCATTACTATCTTTTGGCATGAACATGTGTATTACTACGATCGAGATTTAATAAACCATTCATTTTAGGTGTAAGACCATTGAAGGTATTATTCAAATAAACAGAGTAACCATTATTCTCCTTAAATAAATAACCGTATTGCGATAGACGTAATCCAATCATGTCTATGCTCAACGCAAACACCAAATAACAATTATTTAGGTTTAACACCAATCCCTTTGGTAGAGGGAGCGTGCGATGCTTGATCATATCAAGCTTGGAAAAACTTCCAACACATATCGTCAGCTCACCTTTAGCTAGTCTCCGTTTATTCCGTAGCCTTTTGTTTCGAGTTACTAACACTTAGCAACCGAACCGGTATCTAATACCCTTGTGCTACTAGGAGTACTAGCAAAGTACACATTAACACAATGTATATCCAATATACTTCTATCGACCTTGCCAGCCTTCTTATCTACCAAGTATCTAGGGTAATTCTGCTCTAGTGGTTGTTCCCCTTATTACAGAAGCACTTAGTCTCGGGTTTGGGTTTTACCTTGGGTTTCTTCACTAGAGCAGCAGCTGATTTGCCGTTTCATGAAGTATCCCTTCTTGCCCTTGCCCTTCTTGAAACTAGTGGTCTCACTGACCATCAATGATTGATGCTCCTTCTTGATTTCTACTTTTGCGGTGTCAAACATCACGAATATCTCAAGGATCATCATATCTATCCCTGATAGGTTATAGTTCATCACGAAGCTCTAACAGCTTGGTGGCAATGACTTTGGAGAACCATCACTGTCTTATCTGGAAGATCAACTCCCACTCGATTCAAATGATTGTTGTACTCAGACAATCTGAGCACAAGCTCAACAATTGAGCTTTTCTCCTTAGTTTGCAGGTTAAGAAAGTCATCGGAGGTCTTATACCTCTTGACATGGGCACGAGCCTGAAGTCCCAATTTCAGCCCTCAAAACATCTCATATGTTTCGCGATGTTTCAAAAACATCTTTGGTGCCTCAACTCTAAACCGTTTAACTGAACTATCACGTAGTTATCAAAACGTGTATGGCAGATGTTCGCAACAACCACAGACAACGTTCGAGGTTCAGCACACTGAGCAGTGCATTAAGGACATAAGCCTTCTATGAAGCAATGAGGACAATCCTCAGTTTACGGACCTAGTCCGCATAATTGCTACTATCAACTTTCAACTAATTTTTTCTCTAGGAACATATCTAAACAGTAGAACTATAGCGTGAGCTACGACATAATTTGCAAAATCCTTTTGACTATGTTCAGGATAATTAAGTTCATCTTATGAACTCCCACTCAGATAGACATCCCTCTAGTCATCTAAGTGATTACATGATCCGAGTCAAACTAGGCCGTGTCCGATCATCACGTGAGACGGACTAGTCATCATCGGTGAACATCTTCATGTTGATCGTATCTTCTATACGACTCATGTTCGACCTTTCGGTCTCCGTGTTCCGAGGCCATGTCTGTACATGCTAGGCTCGTCAAGTTAACCCTAAGTGTATTGCATGTGTAAATCTATCTTACACCCGTTGTATGTGAACGTTAGAATCTAACACCCGATCATCACGTGGTGCTTCGAAACACGAACTGTCGCAACGGTGCACAGTTAGGGGAGAACACTTCTTGAAATTGTTGTAAGGGATCATCTTATTTACTACCGTCGTTCTAAGCAAACAAGATGTATAAATATGATAAACATCACATGCAATCAAATAGTGACATGATATGGCCATCATCACTTTGCTCCTTTTGATCTCCATCTTCAGGGCTTCATGATCATCATCGTCACCGGCATGACACCATGATCTCCATCATCATGATCTCCATCATCGTGTCTTCATGAAGTTGCCTCGCCAACTATTACTTCTACTACTATGGCTAACGGTTAGCAATAAAGTAAAGTAATTACATGACGTTTAAGTTGACACGCAGGTCACAAATAAATAAAGACAACTCCTATGGCTCCTGCCGGTTGTCATACTCATCGACATGCAAGTCGTGATTCCTATTACAAGAACATGATCAATCTCATACATCACATATATCATTCATTACATCCTTTTTGGCCATATCACATCACATAGCATACCCTGCAAAAACAAGTTAGACGTCCTCTAATTGTTGTTTGCATGTTTTACGTGGCTGCTATGGGTTTCTAGCAAGAACGTTTCTTACCTACGCATGAACCACAACGTGATATGCCAATTGCTATTTACCCTTCATAAGGACCCTTTTCATCGAATCCGATCCGACTAAAGTGGGAGAGACAGACACCCGCCAGCCACCTTATGCAACTAGTGCATGTTTGTCGGTGGAACCGGTCTCACGTAAGCGTACGTGTAAGGTTGGTCCGGGCCGCTTCATCCCACGATGCCGCCGAATCAAGATAAGACTAGTAACGGCAAGCATATTGAACAATATCGACGCCCACAACTACTTTGTGTTCTACTCATGCAAAGAATCTACGCAATAGACCTAGCTCATGATGCCACTATTGGGGAACGTAGCAGAAATTCAAAATTTTCCTACGTATCACCAAGATCTATCTATGGAAAGACCAGCAACGAGTAGAAAGGAGAGTGCATCTACATACCCTTGTAGATCGCTAAGCGTAAGCGTTCAAGTGAACGGGGTTGATGGAGTCGTACTCGTCGTGATTCAGATCACCGATGATCCTAGTGCCGAACGGACGGCACCTCCACGTTCAACACACGTACAGCTCGACGATGTCTCCCACGCCTTGATCTAGCAAGGAGAGAGGGAGAGGTTGAGGAAGACTCCATCCAGCAGCAGCACAACGGCGTGGTGGTGATGGAGGAGCGTGGCAATCCTGCAGGGCTTCGCCAAGCACCTACGGGAGAGGAGGAGGTGTCACGGGAGGGAGGGAGGCGCCAAGGGCTCAGGTATGGATGCCCTCCCTCCCCTTCACTATATATAGGGGCAGGGGAGAGGGGGGAGGCGCAGCCTTGCCCCTTCCTCCAAGGAAGGGGTGCAGCTAAGAGGGGGGGAGGAGTCCATCCTCCCCAAGGCACCTCGGAGGTGCCTTCCCCCTTTAGGACTCTCCCCTTTTTCCTATATCTTGGCGCATGGGCCTCTAGGGGCTGGTGCCCTTGGCCCATGTAGGCCAAGGCGCACCCCCTACAGCCCATGTGGCCCCCGGGGCAGGTGGCCCCACCCGGTGGGCCCCCGGGACCCTTCCGGTGGTCCCGATACAATACCGATGACCCCGAAACTTGTCCCGATGGCCGAAACAGGACTTCCTATATATAAATCTTTACCTCCGGACCATTCCGGAACTCCTCGTGACGTCCGGGATCTCATCCGGGACTCCGAACAACATTCGGTAACCACATACAAACTTCCCTTATAACCCTAGCGTCATCGAACCTTAAGTGTGTAGACCCTACGGGTTCGGGAGACATGTAGACATGACCGAGACGTTCTCCGGTCAATAACCAACAGCGGGATCTGGATACCCATGATGGCTCCCACATGTTCCACGATGATCTCATCGGATGAACCACGATGTCAAGGACTTAATCAATCCCGTATTCAATTCCCTTTGTCTAGCGGTATTTTACTTGCCCGAGATTCGATCGTCGGTATACCGATACCTTGTTCAATCTCGTTACCGGCAAGTCTCTTTACTCGTTTCCGTAACACATCATCCCGTGATCAACCCCTTGGTCACATTGTGCACATTATGATGATGTCCTACCGAGTGGGCCCAGAGATACCTCTCCGTTTACAGGGAGTGACAAATCCCAGTCTCGATCCGCATAAAACAATAGATACTTTCGGAGATACCTGTAGTGCACCTTTATAGTCACCCAGTTACGTTGTGACGTTTGATACACCCAAAGCACTCCTACGGTATCCAGGAGTTACACGCTCTCATGGTCGAAGGAAGAGATACTTGACATTGGCAAAGCTCTAGCAAATGAACTACACGATCTTTTGTGCTAGTCTTAGGATTGGGTCTTGTCCATCACATCATTCTCCTAATGATGTGATCCCGTTATCAACGACATCCAATGTCCATAGCCAGGAAACCATGACTATCTGTTGATCACAACGAGCTAGTCAACTAGAGGCTCACTAGGGACATATTGTGGTCTATGTATTCACACGTGTATTATGATTTCCGGATAATACAGTTATAGCATGAATAAAAGACAATTATCATGAACAAGGAAATATAATAATAATACTTTTATTATTGCCTCTAGGGCATATTTCCAACAGAAACATCATAAGATCCAACTATAATAACAAAGCTCGCGATACATCAAGATCGTACCACCTCAAGAACACGAGAGAGAGATCAAACACATAGCTACTGGTACATACCCTCAGCCCCGAGGGTGAACTACTCCCTCCTCGTCATGCAGAGCGCTGGGATGATGAAGATGGCCACTGGTGAGGGATCCCCCTCCGGCAGGGTGTCGGAACAGGGTCCCGATTGGTTTTAGGTGGCTATAGAGGCTTGCGGCGGCGGAACTCCCGATCTATTGTGTTCCCCAAAGTTTTTAGGGTATATGGACATATATAGGTGAAAGAAGTCGGTCAGGGGGGCCACGAGGGTGGGGGCGCGCCCAGGGGGGTAGGGCGCGCCTCCCTGCCTCCTGGCTTTCTTGTTGCTTCCCTTACATACACTCCAAGTCTCCTGGATTGCTTCCGTTCAAAAATAACTCTCCCAAAGGTTTCATTCCGTTTGGACTCCGTTCGATATTCTTTTCTTTGAAACACTGAAATAGGCAAGAAAACAGCAATTTGGGCTGGGCCTCTGGTTAATAGGTTAGTCCCAAAAATAATATAAAAGTGCTTAGCAAAGCCCATAAACATCCAAAACAGATAATATAATAGCATGAATGCTTCATAAATTATAGATACGTTGGAGACGTATCAGCATCCCCAAGCTTAATTCCTGCTCGTCCTCGAGTAGGTAAATGATAAAAGAAATAATTTATGAAGTGTGAATGCTAGTAGGTGCATAATTTTTATCAAATATAATTTCAATCACCTTTCCTAGCATCATTATATGTCATAACAGTAGCTCATCTCATAAAACTTCTCATGGTCAAGTTTTTTTTTACTGAAAGACTGTAAGGGAACCCCCTACAGTATAATTGGTGCAACAAACCCAAATTGCAAGTACCATGCCTTGAACCTGGGTGGGTGTGAAGGCATCAACCCCTTCCCACCACTAGGCTATGCCTTAGTCTGCTCTCATGATCAAGTAACAAGCTATTCACATGTTAAAGCATAGACCACAAACTTTCTTGAAAACTAGCAAACTATGCTCTCAGTCATCAAACAATTGCAATTCATCTTATTTTCAGGAAGGGTCTATGTAAGAGCTTTGATTTAGCAAACTCCACATACTCAACTATCATATAGTCTTCCATGATTGCTATCACTCAAAGCATATTTTTAGAAAAAATAGCATCCATCAAACACAGAGAAAGATCAAGCTTAATGTTTTGCCTCCCAACTTACTTATCATATAGATAATTGTCAACAATAATAATTCATGATCAAATATATTTGAATGGCCATATATGCTTAAATCTTTCCCCATCACACAATGCTTGCAAACTAAAGAGTAGGTTGGAATGAGAAGGAATACTACTGACTCTTGCATAAAAGTAAAAGATAGGCCCTTCGTAGAGGGAAGCAGGGATTTGCAGAGGTGACAGGGCTCGATTTTGAAATAGAGATGAAAATAATTTTGAGAGGTATGCTTTCATGGTCAACATAACAACCAAGGGTTCCCAGTTTCTTCCATACTGGATACATTATAGGCGGTTCCCAAACAGAATGGTAAAGTTTTTACTCCCCCTCCACCAACAATCAACAATCCATGGCTTGCCTGAAACAATGGGTGCCTCCAACTAACAACAATCCTGGGGGAGTTTTGTTTGCAATTATTTTGATTTGATTTTGATCTTTTGATCATGGGACTGGGCATCCCAGTTACCAGCCATTTTTCTAGTGAATGATGAGTGGAGTCCACTCATCGTGAGAATAACCCACCTAGCATGGAAGATACTGACAGCCCCTAGTCGCTACATGAGCGATTCGGGCATACAAAACAGATTATTATTTGAAGGTTTAGAGTTTGGCACATGCAAATTTACTTGGAACGGCAGGTAAATACCGCATATAGGTAGGTATGGTGGACACTCATGGAAGAAACTTGGTTCATGGAATTTGGATGCACAAGCAGTATTCCCGCTTAGTACAGATATTTTGGCTAGCAAGGATCCTAAATAGCAAGCACCACATGTTGGAGGATCTATAACAATATAACTTGTATACAAATATACCCAAGCATAACTCATTACGTTGTCTTCCTTGTCCAATTTCAACTGATTTGCTCAGGTTTGAAAATAATTAATGGGGCTCACAATCATAAAAGATGTCTAAGATAGTATATTTATATGTGAAATCTCTCTTCCTTCAATATTCTTTCATGAATTGTTTAAGTGACCAATACAATGTTTGCTACGCTTCAATAAATTTACCACCTCTACTTCTTAGATGTGAAGTCATTACTCTCAATGGGGTAAGCATATGAAACATACATAATTTCATATTTATTACATTCAACTCATTCAACCATTTACTCATAAGATATAAGTGAAGCACACGAGTAAATGACAAACTACTCCAAAAAGATATAAGTGAAGATCAATGAGTAGTTAAATAATTATGTAGCTATGTGAAGACTCTCTCTCATTTAAGAATTTCAGATCTTGGTATTTTATTTAAACAGCAAGCAAAGCAAAAGAAAATAAAATGACGCTCCAAGCAAAACACATATCATGTGGTGAATAAAAATATAGCTCCAAGTAAAGTTACCGATGAACGAAGACAAAAGAGGGGATGCCATCCGGGGCATCCCCAAGCTTAGGCTCTTGGTTGTCCTTCAATATTACCTTGGGGTGCCTTGGGCATCCTCAAGCTTAGGCTCTTGCCACTCCTTATTCCATAGTCCATCGAATCTTTACCCAAAACTTGAAAACTTCACAACACAAAACTCAACAGAAAACTCGTAAGCTCCGTTAGTATAAGAAAATAAATCACCACTTAGGTACTGTTGTGAACTCATTCTAAATTCATATTGGTGTAATATCTACTATATTCCAACTTCTCTATGGTTCATACCCTCCGATACTACACATAGATTCATCAAAATAAGCAAACAACACATAGAAAACAGAATCTGTCAAAAGAAGAACAGTCTGTAGTAATCTGTATCTCTCTAATACTTCTGTAACTCAAAACATTCTACAAAATTAGGAAAACCTGAGAAATTTGTGTACCAATCCAGAGAAAAACGAATCAGATCAAAATCACGTTTCTGTGAATTATCAAAACTAATTTACTGGATGCAAAAGTTTCTGATTTTCAGCAGGATCAACACAACTATCACCGTAAGCTATCCTAAAGGTCTTACTTGGCACTTTATTGAAACAAAAGCTATAAAACATCATTACTACAGTAGCATAATCATGTGAACACACAAAAACAGTAAGGGTAAATATTGGGTTGTCTCCCAACAAGCGCTTTTCTTTAATGCCTTTCTAGCTAGGCATGATGATGACAATGATGCTCACATAAAAGATAAAAATTGAAACATAACAGGAGCATCATGAAGCATATGACTAGCACATTTAAGCCTAACCCACTTCCTATGCATAGGGACTTTGTGAGTAAACAACTTATAGGAACAATAATCAACTAGCATAGGAAGGTAAAGCAAGCATAACTTCAAGATTTTAAGCACATACAGAGGAAACTTGATATTATTGCAATTCCTACAAGCATATGTTCCTCCTTCATAATAATTTTTAGTAGCATCATGAATGGATTCAACAATATAACCATCACCTAAAGCATTCTTTTCATGATCTGCTTGCATAGAAAATTTACTACTCTCCACATAAGCAAAATTCTTCTCATTCGGAATAGTGGGAGTATCATAAGAGACTCGAATACTATAAATTGTTTCCATATTAAAAGAGTAATGTTCAGAAAAAGGGTAATCATAATCATGACAAGTTTTATAAATATAATCATCACTACTTTTTATAGCATAAGTTTCATCACAATAATCATCATAAGTAGCAACTTTGTTCTCATCATAATCAATTGATACTTCTTCCAAAATAGTGGAATCATCACTAAATAAAGTCATGACCTCTCCAAATACACTTTCATAAATATCACAATAATATTAAACATCCTCCAAAATAGTGGGATCATTACTTCCTAAAGTTGACACTCTTCCGAACCCACTGTCATCAATATAATCATCATAGATAGGAGGCATGCTATCATCTTCATCAAACATAGCATCCCCAAGCTTGGGACAAACATTAATTGCAGCAAATATATTCTCAAACATGTCATTCTCATCAAACATAGCATCCCCAAGCTTGAGCATTTTCATATCATAAGCATAATCACTCTCATCATTAATAGTATGGATAGCACCAATAGTATAGCAATTATCATCATCACAATGAGTAGTAGGAGCAACATCATTTGAGAGGGATACCTTTTTTCCTTTGCTTCTCCGTCTTTTCTTTTTCTTCTTCACATCGTGTGTGGGTTTAACCCTCTTCTTTGAGCTCCTTATTAATGAGATTGGTTCAATAGAAAGCTCCTCCTCGTTACCTGATTCATCATAAGAAATAATAGGAGGATATTGGGAAGTTTCTTCCCATTCATTACTATTCTCTTCATCTTCTATTTGCTTTCTTTTCTTTATGTAATTGGCAATCTAAGGATTTTCAATGCAATTCACCGCACAATACATATAAATTTCCTCTAGATCAAAATCAAGAACTTTTTCAAGGGCAAATTCTGGAAGATTCTTAGTTAAACGTTTCATTCCTTCATAACCCAAAAGCAAACTAAGTTCATTACGATGTGCAAGGGAAATCAAATCATCACAATTTTTGGACACGATTTGATCATGAAACAATTTGCATCGGAGATGTAAATGACCACGTTCATTGCAAAGTTCACAGGTACGGCAAAGAAATTTTAAATTTTCAGCACAAACATCTAGCCTTTCTTGCAATCATTTAGTTTCTAAATACTTATGCCTCTTGCAAAATCTATCTTCCCTATTTGGTGTGTACTCGCAAACTCTATGCACTCCACAAAAGTTTACATGCTTATAAGAGACATTTTCATCATAACTAGTGCAATCATCATTAGTACTATGGATATTCAAAGAGTTCATACTGACAACATTGCAATCATGCTCCTCATTCAAAGATTTAGTGTCAAACATTTTATAGACTTCTTCTTCTAGCATTTGAGCACAATTTTCCTTTCCATCATTCTCACGAAACATATTAAAAATATGAAGCGTATGAGGCAAAGTTAATTCCATTTTTTGTAGTTTTCTTTTGTAAACTAAACTAGTGATAAAACAAGAAACTAAAAGATTCGATTGCAAGATCTAAAGATATACCTTCAAGCACTCACCTCCCCGGCAACGGCGCCAGAAAAGAGCTTGATGTCTACTACACAACCTTCTTCTTGTAGACGTTGTTGGGCCTCCAAGTGCAGAGGTTTGTAGGACAGTAGCAAATTTCCTCAAGTGGATGACCTAAGGTTCATCAATCCGTGGGAGGTGTAGGATGAAGATGGTCTCTCTCAAACAACCCTGGAACCAAATAACAAAGAGTCTCTTGTGTCCCCAACACACCCAATACAATGGCAAATTGTATAGGTGCACTAGTTCGACGAAGAGATGGTGATACAAGTTCAATATGGATGGTAGATATAGGTTTTTGTAATCTAAAAATATAAAAACAGCAAGGTAACTAATGATAAAAGTGAGCACAAACGGTATTGCAATGCTTAGAAACAAGGCCTAGGGTTCATACTTTCACTAGTGCAAGTTCTCTCAACAATAATAACATAATTGGATCATATAACTATCCCTCAACATTCAAAAAACAGTCACTCCAAAGTCACTAATAACGAAGAACAAACGAAGATATTATTGTAGGGTACGAAACAACCTCAAAGTTATCCTTTCTGATCAGTCTATTCAAGAGTCCGTAGTAAAATAACACGAAGCTATTCTTTCCATTCGATCTATCATAGAGTTCGTACTAGAATAACACCTTAAGACACAAATCAACCAAAACCCTAATGTCACCTAGATGCTCCAATGTCACCTCAAGTATCCGTGGGTATGATTATACGATATGCATCACACAATCTCAGATTCATCTATTCAACCAACACAAAGTACTTCAAAGAGTGCCCCAAAGTTTCTACCGGAGAGTCAAGACGAAAACGTGTGCCAACCCCTATGCATAAGTTCATTGAACCCGCAAGTTCATCACCAAAACATACATCAAGTAGATCACATGAATATCCCATTGTCACCACAGATAAGCACGGCAAGACATACATCAAGTGTTCTCAAATCCTTAAAGACTCAATCCGACAAGACAACTTCAAGGGGAGAACTCAATTCATCACAAGAGAGTAGAGGGGGAGAAACATCATAAGATCCAACTATAATAACAAAGCTCGCGATACATCAAGATCGTACCACCTCAAGAACACGAGAGAGAGATCAAACACATAGCTACTGGTACATACCCTCAGTCCCGAGGGTGAACTACTCCCTCCTCGTCATGGAGAGCGCCGGGATGATGAAGATGGCCATCGGTGAGGGATCCCCCTCCGGCAGGGTGCCAGAACAGGGTCCCGATTGGTTTTTGGTGGCTACAGAGGCTTGCGGCAGCGGAACTCCCGATCTATTGTGTTCCCCTGAGTTTTTAGGGTATACGGACATATATAGGCGAAAGAAGTCGATCAGGGGGGCCACGATGGGCCCACAAAGGGTGGGGGCGTGCCCAGGGGGTAGGGCGCGCCTCCCTGCCTCGTGGCTTCCTTGTTGCTTCCCTTACGTACACTCCAAGTCTCCTGGATTGCTTCCGTTCCAAAAATAACTCTCCCAAAGGTTTCATTCCGTTTGGACTCTGTTTGATATTCCTTTTCTTCGAAACACTGAAATAGGCAAGAAAACAACAATTTGGGTTGGCCTCCGGTTGATAGGTTAGTCCCAAAAATAATATAAAAGTGCTTAGTAAAGCCCATAAACATCCAAAATAGATAATATAATAGCATGAATGCTTCATAAATTATAGATACGTTGGAGACGTATCATACTCCACCGGTGTGAAAGCCCGGACGAGCTTTACCCGGTGCATCCTTCCGGCGCCACCACCACCCGTCCTGCCGCCCTCGCCGCTAGTGTCGATCTATGGCACACCCGCCTCGGTCACCCCAACTCCACAGTTTTGCGTCAGATTCTTCAGAGTTTTTCGTTCTCATGTAATAAGGTTGACGACCACTCCTGTGAGGCATGTCGTCTTGGCAAGCACGTCATCTCCCCTTTCATGAGTCTACACACATTTCTACTTTTCCGTTTCAGTTATTGCATAGTGATGTTTGGACGTCCCCGGTTGCAAGCATTATTTATACTATTTGGTGATATTAGATGATTTTTCCCATTACATGTGGACGTTCCCTCTCCATCGCAAGTCCGACGTTCTCGCCACACTCACCGCTTTTTATTCATATGTCACCACACAATTTGGTCGTCCCATTCTTGCCTTGCAAACTGACAATGGAAAAGAGTTTGACAATGTCGCCGTCCGCCATCTCCTTGCGTCGCATGACACTACCTTCCGGTTCACTTGCTCCTACACGTCACAGCAGAATGGCCGCGTCGAGCGCGTCATCCGCACTCTTAATGACTGTGTCCGCACGTTGCTCTTCCACTCCAACGTGCCTCCTTGGTTCTGGCCGGATGCCCTCGCGGCCGTCAGCCTTCTTAGTAACATTCGCCCATGTCGTCCCCACTGGAACTACTCCCCTCACCAGCTCCTCTTCGGTGCAACTCCATCTTATGGTGGTCTTCGCATTTTCAGGTGTCTCTGTTATCCTAGCACCGCGTCCACCACTCCTCACAAGCTCGCTCCCCAGTCAATTCCTTGCATCTTCCTCGGTTATCCTCCCAACACCAAAGGTTACCGGTGCTATGATCCAGTGTCCCACCACGTTATCACTTCACGACATGTGTACTTTGATGAGTTGGTGTTCCCGTTTCAGAAGGTACCCTCGGCGTCTCCCGCGGCGCGACTCACCCCTGCTACCACCTTTGGCGAGCCGCCCTCTACGCCGAGCCGAGCACTGGGCTCGGCCCTGCCCGCGCTTCCAGCGCCGGCCACGCCCTCCCGCGGCGCCTCGGGTGTGGTTGCCCCCGCGGGCGCCCCCGCCGCCGCGGCCCCGCTGGCCGCCCCCCATGCTGCGGTCCCTTCGGCCGTTCCCGTCGCGCCCTCTGGCGCCACCGCGGGTGGGCCCTCGGCGTCTTCGGAGACCGGCTCGAGCTCATCCTCGTTGGTCCCCCTCTCGGCTCCACTGGCTACCGTCGCACCTCTCACCATTGTGGCCCTCGGCGTCTCCGGAGACCGGCTCGAGCGCATCCTCGCCGGTCCCCCTCTCGGCTCCGCTGGCTACCACCGCACCTCTCACCGATGTGGTCACTCAGGCTCGGACTGGGACGTTTCTTCCCAGCATGCGCTACACCACTAACGAGTACGCGTGTGTCGCGTCTACCTCGGCCCCGTCCCCGCTCCCCACCTCCGTCCGCGCAGCCCTTCGGGATCCGAACTGGCTTGCTGTGATGCGTGAGGAGTTCGACGCCCTGCAGCACAACCGTACGTGGCATCTTGTCTCACGGCCTCCCCGTGCCAATGCCATCACTGGCAAGTGGGTCTTCCGCCACAAGACTCGCCCCGACGATTCCCTTGAGCGCTACAAGGCGCGTTGGGTCATGCGCGGCCTTCGCCAGCACGCCGGCGTCGACTTCACCGACACCTTCGCCCCGGTTGTCAAACCGGGCACGATTCGTGCTGTTCTCCAGCTTGCTATTTCTCACGCCTGGCCCGTTCACTGGCTCGACGTGTCCAATGCTTTTTTGCATGGCCACCTCGACGAGCAGGTGTTCTGTCAGCAGCCTACTGGTTTCGTCGACACCGACTATCCGGACCACGTGTGCTTGCTCTCCTGTTCTCTCTATGGGTTGAAACAGGCACCTCAGGCCTAATACCCGCGGATCGCGGCCTTCCTTCAACAGCATGGGTTCCGGTCCACATGGTCTGATGCCTCCCTGTTTGTCTATCACCAGGGCACTGCCACCGCGTACCTTCTCCTATACGTCGACGACATCATCCTGACTGCGTCCTTGCCAGTGCTACTTCAGCAGATCACAGCTCGCCTCGGCACCGAGTTCACCCTCAAGGACTTGGGGGCTCTCCACTACTTCCTCGGCATCGAGGTTGTTCACCGAGCCACCGGCTTTCTTTTGCACCAGTAGAAGTATGCCTACGAGCTTATGGAGCGAGCGGGCATGCTTAACTGCAAGTCTGCTCCTACGCCTGTCGACACGAAGGCTAAGGTGTCCGCCGTCGAGGGTTCTCCGGCGTCTGACGCTCCCTTCTACCGCTCCATCGTCGGTGCTCTTCAGTACCTCACGCTGATGCGTTCGGACATTCAGTACGCTGTCCAGCAGGTGTGCCTTCACATGCATGCTCCTCATGATACTCATTGGGCTCTAGTGAAACGTATTCTTCGGTACATACGTGGCACCATAGCTATGGGTCTCACCCTGATGGCATCACCTGACACCTGCCTTGTCGCCTACTCCGACGCCGACTGGGCTGGGTGTCCCGACACTCGACCCTCCACTTTCGGCTACTGCGTCTACCTCGGGCCCTCTCTGATTTCGTGGTCGTCTAAAACAACAACCCACGGTCTCACGATCGAGCGCCGTGGCTGAGTATAGGGCGGTGGCCAACGCCATTGTGGAGTGTTCTTGGCTACGACAGCTACTTCAGGAGTTGCTATGTGAGGTTACCAAGGATACGCTTGTCTACTGTGACAATGTCTCCGCGGTGTACCTCGCTGCCAACCCTGTCCATCACCGATGGACGAAACATATTGAGCTTGACATTCACTTCGTCAGGGAGCACATCGCACTTGGTCGTGTTCGAGTTCTACATGTGCCCACCGATCAGCATTTCACCGATGTTATGACGAAGGGACTACCCACCTCGACATTCGAGGGCTTTCGATCCAGTCTCTGCGTCACCGGCGACGCTTCGACTGCGGGTGGTGTTGAACATGTGTACATGTACGTAGGTCAGGGTTTAGTATGCAGTACCTGTAGTGTCTGTCTCCCTGTGTATGCACGTGTATCTTAGGAGACACGATACCGGTCGCATCCCTTGTACCTATATATATGTGCCTAGTGCATGATCAATGAGATATCGATGCACCAAATCATTCTCTACAAAAACAACCCAAACTAGAAACTGGGCCAATGGAGTAAACAAGTTTGTTGGGGGACTCAAACGGGCTGCAACAATTGGGAGGATGCCATCACATAGATGAGACCAAATTATATCTCATCTAGATGAGTTCTAGCCACTCCCAATGATTTTTGTTACATATGAAATTTGTCACATAAATACTAGGCCATATTTTGGAAATGCACTCAAAGTTTCAAGTCACTTTGAAATGATAAATATTTGTTTATTTTGAAATAGTTATTTTAGTTGTAGTTGGACCACTTTATAATTTCCTAGGGATTAATTGATGAGTCAAATGATGCTGGTTTCAACATGACAAATGATCAAGGGAATTTTTTGAATAATGCAAATATTTTAGTTTTACTATTTGAAGAAATATTAATTTGACTTGCAATTTGAATTTGAATTTGGTTTTTACCGAGGGACAATGAAGCTTAGCAAGCATGGTGACATGACATTATTAGGGTGAGGTTACTATAGCATAACTATCGGGGTGTTACAACGAGTATAGTAAATAGATATAATGAAGTACTGCTTTATTAACATATTACTCATCTTACACTCTCACAAAGTTTTTATGAGCACGTGTTGCAGCTGCACCTGCAGCTAGCTGTTAATCTTTAGCTCGCTTTTCTTATCTTCTCTCTTCTCTCTCTTCTAACTCAACAAGAACATATTATTTAAATCTTCATAGACCGTTTACATCACTTTATTATACTCTCTAATGGTTGTTATGTTCTGATGATATTTACATCAGCAGTCATCACGTCTAATATTTTTTCTCTGCTAACCCAAGCTTCATCCACCTCCGGTTCGCTTCTTGGCTGCCTCAAAAGTTTCCCTCCTCACTGTATCGGACACATCGTCACAAGTTTGTGAGATTGAGACGAGTGAGTGGAGATTGCCGAGGAAGCAAAGTGCAAAGGCCAATGGAGGCGCCATGTCAGCCCCGTATGTACGACCGTGAAGAGTAAAATAAATCTTCACATTTTTTTTCCCTCTAAAAGAACATATTTTTTTCACAGCAGATACTTAGCATGCTGATGTAATATAAAAATACATTTTTGCCGTCACTCTAATACTCCAGTTATCATGTTACTACCTTTGTTCACAAGTGTAAGATGTACCAACTTTTTTCTGAATCAGATGTATATAGACACATTTTAGTGTGTTTGTTCACTTATTTCAGTCTGTCATAATCTAATTAAAATATCCAAAACATCTTACATCTGCAAACGCATAATAGAAGTGATCATGGGCTCATGGCAGTGGCCCAGTCGTTAGGTGTGACAATTGTTTTGAATGACATGGCAGTCATGCAGTCATCATCCGTGGTGCCCAGATTGTTTCCAGGTTACAGGGGTAGCCCATCTCACCTGGTTGACAAGACATGACTAAATATTAGCTATCTCACCCTGGTTGACAAGACATGACTAAATATTAGCTATGCTAATTTGAATCAAATTCATACAAGGTGTCCAGATGCTTTCTATCTAGATTTTGTTTCAGCAGAACTTCCTGAACCTTGTAAAAAAAAGTGCGCACAAATCACATAACTGCAAAATCAAAACCTGATACTATCTTCCAAGTAAAGATAAGCCATGCTTAGGGAACATGTACAACACATTGCCTGCTTTTCACTGAACTAGTGAAGGTGCGTACAATACTGACTTCTAGCACACAAAAATTAACTAAAACATCCATCCAATGCAGAGTAAAATATATCTGTTTCTCAAAAAACGAAAATTACACAGACCAAGTCCAAGATCAAATACTGCAACTTAAATTCGAATTTGAAACACGATGACTTTATGCTGGCACGGTCGACCAAGTCACCTTCACAGAGAGGGCGGCATGCTGAAGCACTATTTGTTGACAGGCACATCCATGAATGTTTGCTTTGAAGTAGCAACTGCGTTCAAGATGATCATTTTTAGAGCCGTTCTGACTTACCTTGAACTTCAACTGCATCCAAGTATCCATCTTTACAGCAATCACGTATCTTCTTAAGCCACATGACTCAGCAGTAGTGCCACGAAAGAGCGGAATTTCCTGATCTGATCCGCCGACAAGCACAAACGAACTGAGCGATAAATTGAATCCATTCTGCACTTTCAATATGAGGACATCTATTGTGGCTTCCACTGCATTGTAAATGCGTGCTAAAGTGATGTCAACCGCACCACAATCGCCATTAATGCGATTTGTGAATGACACAGAAGGTATGGTTAGGTTACAATAATCTGTTGCGCCGTCGATCAATGTTAGATCATCTTCTTCTTTATCTCCTGTCTTGATCCTCATGTCAAATTCAACTAGAACAGGGGAATTCATTGCGATGCCTCGCTTAGGGCCAGTCATCTCAATGAGAGAACCCTGCAAAACCATTATTATTTAGTAGCTCCTAGTAAAAGTAAGAATTACCTAAAGCGTATACTTGTCTTTCTAGCCAATTGTAAAAGGATCTCAAATACATGGCAGCATAGAATAACTTAAAGTCTTCCCTACAAACATAAATCTGGCTGAACATGAAACTTAACACTTGAGAAATCGCGCAAAGATAATTAACCATAAACTTGCCCAATATATGCAAGGATAACCCCATCTTTCTCTAACATCCTCGAAGGCACATGTATGCACATATAAAAATCCTCAAAGTGGAACCACCATCACCAACGCCGCAGATCTTTGTTCTTTATTATTATAAAGGGAAGTTGGTTAATTCTTTATGAAAGAATCGGTTAAGTCCAGGAGTGACAAAACAGAGATGTGGAAGAAAGAATATCAGGACCACCTGGGCCCAATGGAGGAACCAGAAGAACAGGAGGGAGGTCTGTCTGATCATGAATCTAGTGATCATTCTACTAATAGTAATTCCGACAAAAATGATGCAGAGGAAGAGTGTGAACAAGCAATTGTGCTTGATGGTACTAATGTGGAAAGATTAAGGAGGGAGGAGGTGGCTCCCAGGAATCTCTTTACTTATTGTTGGTTCACAGGATGTGCTTGTCCAATCCACTGATGATATTACTGGAGATGATGCTGCTCCACGCAATGGTACTGAAGCTCAAAGGGGAGTTGCTCAAGCAACAAGAAAGAGTGCCAGAATTGCTCAAATGGGAGTGGGTCGTGAGACTATGAGAGGGTTGAAGACAGAGAGCTGCTAGGAGGGTGGCTGAACAGAATTTGGAAGGTAATACTATCTCCACTAAAAATTCCTTTTCTGTTTTATCTGATGATGATATCTGTTAAAGCTTTAGAAATAGGGATTGACCGTGATTTACTTCCTCTGGAAACATTTGATACTATGAGAGATCTAGAAATAGCTAGGTCAATAACTTGCATCATAAGAGTTGTAATGATGAGGTGGAGAAAAATAGTCCAGTAAAATTCCTGGACTGGGAAAATAAAATGGATGATATTGTTGGTGATTTTACCGTGGTAGTCTCTAGATCTCTAGAAACACTTTGAAAAAGCAGAAGAAAATGGAAAAATTACAGAGCAGAAGGAAGAATAATCACATACTCCCTCCGTTCCTAAATATAAGTCTTTTTAGAGATTCTAATATAGACTATATACGGAGCGAAATGAGTGAATCTACACTCTAAAATACGTCTATATTCATCCGTATGTAGTCCATATTAAATCCCTACAAGGACTTATATTTAGGAACGGAGGGAGTACATTTGAATCAAGGTACTGTGCAAACCAGATGTATGGTGAGAAATAAGAAAACTGATGGGGGGGAAGTTGCTGAATCCCATTCTATGCAATTATGCATGGTGATCTTCCAGGAACTAGACCCAGGAGAAAAAAAATAGTAAGTATAAATGATAGGTCTGATATGGAATTGTAGAGGGTGTGGTAAGAAGGGTTTGGCTAATTACTTGCAGGAATTATTAAGCAATAATGAAGTGGATTCTATGGGGCTACAGGAAACAATGAAGAAAAATTATTCTGCAAGTTTCTTCGGGAAGATTGATCATACTGCTCAATTTTCTTGGCACTAGATTCCCTCTGTTGGAATCCTGTAGATTTAACTATAGATTTACCATTACTGGTACTTCTAAAGGGAGATTTCACATCAAAATTCAGTTTTTTGATGTGAAGCTGCAGATAACATTGGGCCGTGATCATTGTCTATGAAGCTGCTCAAGAGGAGAACAAGAGAGATTTTCTAATTGATCTTGTTGGTGGTGATTTCAGCTAGATTAGGTCTGCTAGGAAAACAATGGTGTTTTCCACAGTAACAGTCATACTTCTACTTTTAACTCCATCAATGCTTATGAACTTAGGAGATTGATGTAACACTCCAGTAGATATCCTCTGTTTGATGGTAAAGATGGATACAAGCTTCCCCAGTCACGTTGAGATGTCGAGAGGTTCAGACCTGATGGTCTTGAGGAAGAAGGTTCAGAGAGAGGGAAAAATCAGCCTTCGTTGTTACACTTTGTTGCCTCTCACGGGTACTGATCTATCAATTTTACAGTGTACTGCTCCTTCAGTCGTGAGCTCGGCTTGTTGGGTTGGGCTTCTCTCTGGCGGCCCTACAAGCTCATGCCAGCCTCATCTCGGCCTGCTTGCGCTCCCGCCTTTCCTTGCGAATTGCCTCACGTGCCAGCAAGGTCGTGACAATCCTCCCTCCTTGGGACGCGACGTGCCCCCATGCTAGTGCCACCGGGTGAAGACGATGGATGGAATCGAGCTCCTCCCAGGTAGTATATAACGTTGGTAGTTTCTGTCAGGAGACCTTGACTTGTGTCTGACAGTTTCTTGTTACACCCATCCAGCACAATCAACAGCCTCCCAGGTAGTATATGGCGTTGGTAGTTTCCGCCAGGAAATCTTGACTTGTGCCGACAGTTTCTTGATGCGCCGAATATGTCGCTCATCCAGCACAATCAACGGCTGCAACTCCGCAATGGCGTCAGGTGATAGAGGGGGGAGGTCAGTTTGCGCTTACTCACTTAGACACAGTGCCTTCTTAAGTTGTGACACATGGATCACTGGATGGATGTGGCTGGATGGAGACGGTTGCAATTTGTAAGCCACAGCACCCATTTTCTGCATCACTTGATATGGTTCGAAGAACTTGAACGATAGCTTGTGAGATGTCCGTTGCGTCACGGATTGTTGAACATACAGTCGTAGTAGGAAAACATAGTCACCTAAAGTGAATTGCTGTTCTGTACACTTTTTATCAGCCTGTCGCTGCATCCGCTGTTGGGCCCGTGTAAGTGTTGACGAATAACTTTGCAAATTCAGGACAGCTGACAGAACTGGTTGTTGAATACCAAAATACCACGGCTTATGCCCATAGAGCACTTCAAATTGAGAGTGCCCACTGCAGAATGAAATGATATGGTGTAGCAAAATTCAGCTTGTGGCAGCCATTGCGACCATCTCTTCGGATTTCCAGCAACAAAGCACCTCAGAAACGTTTCCAGGCACTGTTATGGAGTGCCAGTAACACGGCTTCATGCGCTTCTTTGTGACTTCCTAGCCAAAGTCTTCCATTCAGCTTGATGATGCCTTGTTGAAGAGAAAACCCTTGCACAGTAGGGCTGGCTAGGGCTAATTCGGCCAGCAATTGTTGGGCTTGGGCATTGGAGCTGATAACCTTCTCCTATGATCCCCAACCAGCGTGGCTGGACAGAAGATAGAGCATTTAGTTCCTCTGAATGTTCTCAGCATGACAAAGCATCTGATGCGGTATTGTCCAGCCATTTTTTATACATGATCTTGTACTGGAATCCTAGTAAGCGATAAAACCCTTTTGTTACATAGGAGTATTTGCTTTGTGATCCACCAAATGTATCAGACTACGATGATATGTGTACTCCCCAGCCTATAAATATGAGCGTCATTTGTCAATTGCCAGTAAGATAGCAAGATGATTCCTCGTTGTATGTCTATAGAGCTTATTCCTCGCCCCAAGCGCCTTGCTGAGAAACGCCATTGGATGGCCTCTTTCCATTAGCACCGAGCCTATCCCAGCATCACACGCGTCTGTTTCCAACAGCAACTGGTGACTGAAATCCGACCGAGGCTACTACCGTATGAGACAGTGTTTCAGTTGGTTTAGTTTCGTCAAACACCATGCATAACTGAATGAGATGTGCCAATTCTCCTTTCTGAATCACCTTCGGAAAGTTGCACCGCAGACATTTCATAACACTTGCTCACATTGTCTTTGAGACCTTTAAGAGTGATGCATACACCATTGTATCCAAACCGCATGGTTTTCTTAACCAATTCACCCACATGGCACCAATTCCAGATAACCAATTCATGCTGAGTATAATATCATAAGATCCGAGATCGAGCACACGTAATTCTGTTGTGAAGGTGTGACCCTGGCATGTCCATACAGCTTTGGCACCACAGCTTTGCTTTGCAATCTCCCCCATTTGCAATGGCCACAATTGCAGGTGGTGCCTCGTGCCTGGGTAACTGAAGCCTTTGTACAGTGTGACTGCTGAAGAAGTTATTAGAGCTCCCTAAGTCAACCAAAATCAGCACCTGCTGCCCACATAAAACTCCTTGCAATCAGATCGTTTTACGATGAGCAGTGCCTGCTACAGCTCATGGAGAAATATGATCAACCCTTCCTCTTCACTTTCAGAAGATGATTCATGTTGCGAAGCATTTTCTTCACCAAGAGTAGCTGGGTGAGCTCCTTCCAGCAGATGCAGCAAATCTTCAATCAGTTCCAGTTGAACTGAGTGCAGGCATTTCTAGCCACGATGATATTTTATACTCCCTCCGTCCCAAAATAAGTGTCTTAACCTTTGTACAACTTTGTATTAAAGCTAGTACAAAGTTGAGACACTTATTTTGGTACGGAGGGAGTATCACCGCATTTGAAACATAGCCCTTTTTCTCTGTGCATGGCTTTGAGTGCTGCAATCTTTTGATCAAATTTGCTTTTATCATCAAGCTGCACTTTCTCTGTATTTGGAGCACTTCCCAAAACACCCTTTGGTTTGTACTCTGTTTTGTATCTGCCACTTGAATAATGCCTAGCTTCACCCAACAAGTCCTGCGTTTGAGCAAGAGAAAGAGCCAAGTCAGGAGTTCTTGGTTTGTGCAGTCGTATAGCGGACTGAACCTCATGCCTCAACCCTTTTGCAAATTTTAAAAAGGGCAGCCCGGTGCACGTAGCTCCCGCTTGTGCAGGGCCCGGGGAAGGGTCCGACCACTTTGGGTCTATTGTGCCTTTCCCTACATTTCTGCAAGAGACTGTTTCCAGGACTCGAACCCGTGACCTCATGGTCACAAGGCAACAGCTTTACCGCTGCGCCAAGGCTCCCCTTCGACCCTTTTGCGAATTTAGTTATAAAAAAAGCTTCATCATAATATTTGTTATGAACCAATACTGTGTGCATCAACTCCTCAAATCTGTGGTGATAAGCATTTACAGAGTCAGTTTGCTCAACACGCTCTAAAGCTTTTAAGTAGCAGTGGTATCTATCTCTCCCAAATTCTGTATGAACAGCTACCACAAATGCTTCCATGATTCAACCTCATGCATAGCCTCATAAGTGTAGCCAAAGAACTGCATTGCCACGGAAATGGAGAGTGGCAAAACTAGCCAAAGACTCCCTAGGAACATTGTACATGTGAATATTTTTCAGTAACTGTTTTCCACCAACTAGGATTGTCCCCGTCAAACTTGGGAAAATTGGACTTAGGCATGTGTGAGTTAAATGAATTATGCCGAGGAACAAACTCGTGAACATGCTCAGGGATGCTACCAGAATGTTCACCAATTCAAAGGCTACTGGAGTTTGTGGGAAGGCACGTTTACCCCCCAGGGTATGCACAGGAGCCGTGGAGACAACTGTAGCAAAACCCTGGCATGGTGTTGCTTCATGGCGCCCTTCAGGCCTAGGCGATTGTTCGTGGACAGTAGGGTGCCGCTCCGCCTCCAGAACCGTGACATGTGCACTCACTTTGTCCAGAGTGGACTGGATCACCGCCAAGTTCCTGCCCACTGTTGGTGCCCAAGTATTCACCGAGGAGAGGAGCTTGGTCAGCGCCGCCAAAGTGGTGTCCACGGACGCGAACTTCGCCTTGATGGTAAAGATAGATACAAGCTTCCTCAGCGTCACGCTGAGATGTGGAGAGGTTCAGACCTGATGGTCTTGAGGAGGAAGAAAGGTTTACACCTTGTTGTCGCTCACGGGTACCGATCCATCTATTTTACAGTGCACTGCTCCTTCAGTCGCGAGCTCAGCTTATTGGGTTGGGCTTGTCTCCCTGGCGACACTACGAGCTCGCACCGGCCTTCTCGGCATCTGCTTGCGCTCGCGCCTCTCCTTGCGATTGCCTCACGCGCCAAGAAGATCCTGGCAACTGAGATGTCAGGAGGCACTTTTACTTGGACAAACAATCAGGAGGATCCTGTGCTGGGTAAATTGGATAGGCTATTAATGTGTAGTGGCGGGGAACAATTACTCCCCATGGCAACGATGGATTAGTTGACTAGGATCAATTCTGATCATAGTCCTTTGTTGCTCAGGATGGCCTTTACAAACGCTAGGCGGCTGGCTTTGTTCATGAGATGCGCCTTCCAGGTGAGTAGCATGCCGCCGTTTTGTCGATGACGGGCTGCAACTGTGCGGCCGTGGGGTGGTGTAGAGTCAGGGGGGTGCCCAAATAGGTGATCGGGAAATCGGCGAGGGGGCAGCCCAGCAGGTTGGCAACAGGTGCCACATGGCAGAGAACCGTATCAGGGTGGCGGAGCTTTTTGAGAAGTTGACCTGGAGGCCTGAAGCTCGGCCGAAGAGCAGTAGGATGCTCTTGAGGCGGTGATGTCGCCAATGGTGGGGTGGTAGAAGAGGATTACGTTGTCAGCGTAGAGTGAGACCGAGGGGAACGGGCGCAAGGGTGCAGCCACTGCAGGACGCCCAGTTCCGTCGCACGGCGGAGGAGGCGGCCCAACGTGTCAACGGTGAGGATGAAGAGCTGTGGCGACACGGGGTCGCCCTGGCGGAGGCCACACCTGTGCCAGATGGTGGGGCCGGGGTTTCCGTTGATCACCTTCATGCTGGCCAAGGAGAGCAAGATGGCCAGGCAGTCCAGGAAGCGAGAGCCGAAGCCGTACAGGCGAAGGACCTCGAAGAGGAACGGCCAGCTAATGGTGTCGAAAGCACGAGCCAAGTCCAGCTTCAGGAGGACACGAGAGGCGCCGAGCTAGTGTAGAAGGCGCGCGGATTGGCGCACGAGGATGAAGTTGTCGTGCAGGCTGCGGTTGGGGATGAATTTGTTCTGGCACGTGCTGACGAGGCTGTGGAGCTTTGGCGCGAGGCGTAACGATAAGACCTTGGCGAAGATTTCGGTGACAAGGTGGACTGGGCTTATAGGCCTAAAGTCGCCTAGGCCGCAAGCGTCTGCGCGCTTCGGGAGCAAGGTGAGCAGCGCCTGGTTGAGGGAGCAAAAGCCCAGACAACGCATCTCGTTGGAAGACGTCAACGAAATCTTGCCGGACGATGGGCCAGCACGCGCGTAAGAACTCGGCAGTGAAGTCGTCCGGGCCGGGAGCTTTACGTACGAGTAGTTTCACCGCCTGCCAAATTTCCTCGGCTTTGAAAGGGGCGTCGAGGTCATCGAGGTTGGTGGGCGGGATCAGCTCGGAGAGGTCGAGGCTGCACTCACGGAGCGTCTCGCAGCCGAGCAGGGCGTCGAAGTGTGCGTATGCCGCGGCCGCCATGTTGCAGGGGGCAAAGATCAAAGCGCCGTCCACAATGAAGTTGTGGATCCGATTCTTCTGTCGCCGGTACGTGCATTGCCGGTGGAAGAAAGATGTGTTGGCGTCGCCGTCCTTGAGGGTCGCAATGCGGCGGGAGGGGGGGTGCGCAGCACGCCACTGCGGAACTTCCAGCAGTCACGCAAGCCGTGTCCAAGGTAGAGGCAACGGCGGCGGCGGATGTCATTGGTGCACTCGCGCACCGAGTGGCCAGGGTCCAGGCAGCGGAAGCAGAGGCCAGCGGCCTCCTCCGGAGAGGGGTTGCGGCGGTGGTGCCGCTGGGCCGGCGGGATGGCGTCACGGCGCGCGCCCCGGCGCCTGTTCCTGCGGCGGGGGGCCTGGAAGCCATCCGCGTCAACCTCCGAACCTCCATGGACGCGGTGGACCTCGCTACGGGGCCCGAGGCGGGTGGCGGCCGGGGCGGCATGGCGGGGCCGGGCGCCGCCAGGAGGAGGGAGGCGATGAGGGCCTAGCCCGGGGCAGGAGGAGGCATCCGGGCAACCTCACTGTAGGATCTCACGAAGGACTCGCCATTAGAATCCAGCCAGCGGCGCGAGCCGGCGGAGCCGAGGTCAAGGTCGCCGGAGCTGCCACTGGGGGAGGCCATGGTCGGCGTGGGAGGAGGGCTACCGACGGGGGTCGGCGGCGGTGGGGCTAGAGGCGGGAGGGGGCTAGGCTAGGGGCGGAGCGGAGCGGAGCGGAGCGAAGCGGAGCCATCTCAGAAGTGTCGATTCTTTGTTGCTCGTCCTTTTGCAAGATTAACATCAGATTTGCTAGCTTGCGAGGGTTGCCAACCGCAGCAGAGTACAGCTGAGGAAGAGCATAAAGAGAAGGCAATGGCCTTTCCACACCTCAATGGGGATACAATCAGAGCCCATCGCCCTTGCCTCCTTTCATCCCTTCTAAAGCCTCAATGACCTCAAACTCCTAGATTCGTCGCACAAAACGCATGTTGGTATCATGAAAGGAGTCGTCCAACTCAATGATAGAGCTCCCACTCTCTACATTGAACAACTTGTTGAGGTACTCCTGCCATCTATGCTTAATCTCCTTGCCCTTCAACAGGAGCTTATCTGCTCCGTCCTTGATGCATTTGACTTGGTTGACATCGCTCGTCTTCTTCTCTCAGATCTTAGCCATCTTATAGATGTCCCTTTCGCCTTCCTTCGTGTCTAAGTGTTGGTAGTAGGCCGACCCCTAGCTTCACTCACATCTCGCTTTGCGGTGTTCTTTGCCATATTGTAGTTCTCTATGTTGTCTGCACTCCTATCTGGGTGTAGGCATCTAAAACAATATAATTAAGCAATGACTAGTGACTGCTAAATTCTTGTTGCAAAATGCAGTGTGGATTTTTGGGATGGGTCTACGCGCATCGGTTAAGCAAAAAAATAGTAAAAAATCAAAAAATGTGAATTTTTTTTGCGAGAAACGGTCTAGCATAATAATCACATTTAAAGTATCGGTCACAAATGAGTTATGTTGTAATCTGAGTGAAAAAGTAAAGTGCAGCTACAGAAACCGTGAATAGTAGTGTTTATATAGTATTGATTTTGTTGTATTTTGCTCGGAATACGATACAAATCATTTTATCCCTAAACTTTAAATGTGAGTTATGCTAGACCATGTATTTTGTCAAAAAAGTTTTTCAGTTTGGGTGCGCGCGCACCCAGGTTCCCCGAGATGCATTTTCGGTGCAAAATGCCATTATAACAACTTTGGATTGAATTTTAATCATATAGAAGCAAATATTTAGCCATAACCAAAATATAACTAAAATACGCAAATGTTCATGTATACACTACATATTTAAATGTTGAATAACCTAAGCTTATGTTATTATGAAAGAAAAAAAATTCAAACAAAACTAAAAATGCAATCAAGAGTATCTTCATTGTGTATACCAATCTACACAAAATCAGAGATAAAGTGGATTATATTATAGTACTAGTAAATGCACGTTAATATTAGGCAGTATATTAGATAGGATATTTTTGCGCGTTAATTATGTGTTTAGTGCTATATTTGTATGATATTAATTACACACTGAACATGTTGGGCGCTCGCCATTGAAACAGTCTAGCTCATTGGATTGGCCTGGTTCGATGGTCAAGATTAGTTGGAACTGCCCCTTTGAGTCTTTTGATATTGGTAGAGATACAACATTCGGTCCCAAATTCTACTACTGAAAAGGAGATTAATTAGTTGTAGTATGCCATAATAATGTTATATTTCAATTCATCTTCTCTATGAATGTGATGAAATTGAGATTACATTGTAAAATAAGCGAATTGCTAAAAGTAAACTGCATGAGGTATTGAGGTAATGATGTGCACCTGTTGCGCAATAATGGGGTCATCCCTGCTACGTTTGACAATATAATTAAGCAATGAGTCCACATAATCCCGCACTGCGATATATCCATACAGTTCTACTGAGCTAGTGTTGATAGAGACACTAGCCAATTTTAATGACAAAATTTGCATCATCGGGCTTTTATAATGCACGCAGCATCTTTCTCGGTCAGGAAAGCAATCCGTTGGCTCCGATAACATCATTGGCTCAAGTTGTGCTTCATATATATATATATATATATATATATATATATATAATATTAAATAAAGATGTACTCTAAAAAGTATAATCATGCTTTTCACGCACATATCTGAGTTCAAAAACAATTATCTAATGAAATGCCTCCAATGTTACTATTATAGAATAACAACAAAAGAAATGCTAATTGAACAAGTGAGAAGAGTGACGCAACCCTACATGATGGAAATACTGAAGCAGACTATAAGAGTAGTGGTTAACAAGACTTCAATTCGTGTATGGCAAAACGTTTAACGAAACAGTATGTTAAACTTGTTGATCTTCAAAGAACTTCATAAGATGTTCGTTATTGACAAAAACAATTTTCTCATCGCCTATTTTCATTTTGATAAGAATATACATAAGTGCATACGAGACTTATTCATTTATCTGATTCAAAAAATAAAACAATTATTGCTAGGACACAATGCAATATACTATTTGAAAGTAAAGATAACGTTATGAACTGGCACCAACTCTAACAACATTTGTTGAAAATCAAGATGCTCATAATACTAACGCTTATTATTACATGGCAAAACTGGCTATTTGTATAAGTGGACTACCCTGTGGATCATATATCCAAAGTTGGTTGTCAATTGGTACAATACCCATTAGGGGCAAAGCAGAATAGAAATTGACACTCGTACCCCTATGTAGAACAAGGGAGTTGCATTCACTTAATGACCAATTCGATCACTCGGGGGATCTGCCCAACTAGAAAAGCTCACGTGACCCTAGAAAGAAATCTTGCGCAGTGCAACCAGCGGCTGATCAATCCATCACCTATTAATACGTCTTCACCACCGTCACTGCATATCGTTGTTGGTCCAACATAATCGAACTCCTAGCTCAGCACCTTAATGCGGTACATAATCGAACTCCTAGCTCAGTACCTTAATGCTACCACACGCTTGCTCATATACCATTTTTGAACCATGCAAGTGCTAATCCCACGAGTATTCATGGCCACTAATATTGATGCTGTAGACAATATTATGAAGATAATGATAATGAAGGTGTGGCTACTCCAGATGATGATCATGTACCCATGGAGCATTGATTGTGATATGGGTAGCCCAAATATGGAGGAAGGTAGCACTTTCCCTTCAATGGATGCATTTAGACTAGTAATCAAACAATATGAAATCAGGGGAATTTGACATGGGGTCTCTAAGATCTGAACCGGGTAGGTTTCACGGCATTTGTAAAGCCAAAGGATGTATGTGACACATTAAGGCTGAGAAAGTGCAGCATGGAGTTATCATGGTACAGATCTTGTTGTGAAATGCTAATCTTTGTACTGCTCTTTATCATTATCATTTACTTGGTACTAATTGGCTCATTCTTTACTTATACTTTTATTTGCAAGTGACTGGTGTAGGGCCTGATCACATATGTTTTACTAGCATCACATATGTCTTACTAGCAGCGGGAGAACATCTAGTATGGCATCTCAAAGCTGGATTGCCGAGAGACGGAGAGAGCAATGCCTATGTTGAGGAAGAACCCTAAAACGAGTGTTGTAGAACTGTAGTAGAAGTTGGAAGAAAACTGGTCTCACTTAGACTCTGTTTGTTTGGGCGTCTGAGAGCAGCTTTGGATGAAAAAAGCTAAAGCCCAAACAAACAACTGTTTTGCACCCGTTGTGGCCTCACAGCATAACGTAGTTTGCAGTTATGAAACAACTCCCAATCCAAACACCACAATACGTACTTCAGCTGAAGTGGGTTGCGCTACCATCCATGTACCAATGCTAACCTTGCGCTTTCACTCACTTCACGAAGAAATTACCATCCCTAATCAATCAAGCTTGAGTCAAGCCTCCTCAGCGTATGCCGCTGGAGAAGAAAGTCTGGTTCAGACACCTACACCTGGATAGGAGTGTAGACAACAACGCGAGTTATGGGTGAAGCAAGGGGTGGGGTCAGGCTTATGAGGACTTCTACCAGCATTTAAACACGAAGGAAGGCAAAAGGGACTTATATATGGCCAAGATCCAAGAGAGGAAGACGAGGGATTTCAACCAAGTCAAATGAGAGCTCTACCATTGAACTAGACAAATTCCCTTTGACAATACCAACAGATGTTCTGTGCGATGAATCTAGGAGTCGAAGGTCGGGGAAGTTTAAAAAGGATGAAAGCAGGCAAGGTGATGAGCCCTGATTGTATCCCCATTGAAGTTTGGACAGGCCTTGGAGACACAGCGATAATATGGCTAAATAAGCTTTTCAATCTCATTTTTTGGTTAAACAAGATGCCCGAAGAATGAAAGCGGAGTATATTAGTACCAGTCTTAAAGAACAAGGAGGGTGTTCAAGGTTGTACTAATTACTGTGGAATTAAGCTGATGAGCCATACAATGAAGCTATGGGAGAGTCATTGAGCACCGCTTAAGAAGAATGACAAGCATGACCAAAAATTGGTTTCATGCCTGGGAGGTGGACCATGGAAGCCATTTTCTTGGTATGACAACTTATGGAGAGATAAAGGGAGCGAAAGAAGGGCCTTCATATGGTGTTCATTGACTTGGAGAACCCCTACGATAAGATACCGTGGAATGTCATGTGGCGGGCCTTGGAGAAACACAAAGTCCCAACAATCAAGGACATACGATAATGTTGTGACAAATGTTCGAACAAGTGATGGCGAACACTAATGACTTTACGATTAAAATAGGACCACACCAAGGGTCAACTTTGAGCCCTTATCTTTTTTGCTTTGGTGATGGATGAGGTCACAAGGGATATACAAGGAGAAACCGCATGGTGTATGGTCTTTTGAGGAGGATGTGGTCGACAATAATCAAACAGAGCCTAACAGAAAGTTGAATCGTGGAGATAAGTTTTGGAATTGAAAGGTTTTAGGCTTAGTAGAACTAAACTGAGTACATGAGGTGTGATTTTAGTACCATACTAGGCATGTGGAGGTTAGCCTTGATGGGCAGGTGGTACCTCAGAAGGACAGCTTTCGATATTTAGGGTCAATGCTGCAGAAGGCTGTGATGTTGATAAAGATGTGAGCCATCAAATCAAAGTTGGATGGATGAAGTGGCACCAAGCTTCTGGCATTCTCTGTGAAAAGGGAGTGCAACAAAAGCTAAAAGGCGGGTTCTATAGGATGGCGATTCAACCTACGATGTTGTATGGAGCAAAATGTTGGCCAACTAAAAGGCGCCATGTCGAACAGTTAGTTGTAGCAGAATACACATGTTGAGATGGATATGTGGCCACACAAGAAAGGATCGGGTCCAGAATGATGATATATGTGATAGAGTTGGGGTAGCAACGATTGAAGAGAAGCTTGTCCAACATTGTTTGAGATGGTTTGGGCATATACAACGCAGGCCTCCAGAAGCGTCGGCGCATGTCGGTTCATAGCAAAAGGATAAAACGCGCTAGTAATGTCAAGAGAGGTCAGGATAGACCAAACTTGACATGGGAAGAGTCCGTAAAGACAGATTGAACTAAGCCATGGATAGGGGTGCATGGAAGTTAGCTATTCACATAACAGAACCATGACTTGGTTTCGAGACCTTATGGGTTTCAACTCTAGGCTATCCCAACTTGTTTGAGACCGAAAGGCTTTGTGGTTGTTGTATCCTTCTGTATTGGTTGTGCGTACTAGATGTGTGCACAAATGCTTACATGGATCTGGAGAATGTAGTGAAGGCCGCTTTCCCTGATGGCAAGCACAGGGAGTGCATTAAGCAACTTACCACAAGCTTGGTTGGGGAATTCCTTGGTAAAGTATGGCCACATGTGGGCTGCAGCTAGGGCATATGAAAAAGATAAATTTGATAACCACATGGCCAAGATATTTGCAGCAAGCAAAGGTAGCAGCATACCCACTACAACACCACAATTTACTATGGATGAGGTTCATTTCTAGCCCTTGCACAAGTGATCCATTCATTTTTATGCTCTTGTTGCAAACATTTAATTGCTCTTGAATTTTTAGGTGTGGAGTTATCCCAAATATTAAGTGTGACTGCATAACTAATAATCTTGCTGAGACCTTAACTCTTGGCTGAGGGATATAAAGGATTTGCCTATTGTTCATCTAGTTGATACTTGATAAGTCAAGTTTTAATTAATTATGTTACTTTTTAAGCAGAGGAGAGCAAGGTAAAAGGTAAAATACTACCTGCTATCATACAAGAGTTAATGTCTATCCTAGAGGAATAGGCCATCGTAAGCCGCATGGATCCAGCGAGTGGAGTGCCAAGGTCAAAGATACTACAAAAAATGACCTTCAACATGTAGTTAAGTGTCTTACACATGAATGAACTTGCCTAGAATGGCAGCACATGGGCAAGCCATGTTGACATGCACTGGTTGTTTTAGTTGCACCAAAAAAGAGATGTTGAAATAAAGGTTGACGGCCAACTTTGGGTATATGATCTAAGGCCTCAGGACTAAAGTCAACCAGCTTACAATAAAGAGATGTTGGAGTTAAAAAAACTACTTCGGAAATAAATACTCCCTCCGTCCGAAAAAAATTGTCCCTCAAATGGATGTATCTAGCATCAAGTTAGTGCTAGATACATCTCTTTGAGACACAAGTTTGGGACGAGGGAGTACTTGGGACTTCTACTCTCTTTTAACTAACATACTAACACTCTACTAAAGCATCCGCTACATTGCATACTGCTAAAAAATAATGCACATTCAGCCTCAAGCTTTTAATCAATTAGCTAAATATTGTGAAATATCCTATAAATCAACTGGAACGTGATAGGAAAGAGATTTGCATCACTTACTCTCATCACGGTCAGTAACACGACATAATTTTCGAAGAGCAAAGCTTCTCTTGTATATAGCACCATCCCGATGGCTGCTGTTCTTAAAGATGAAGGTCGATCTTACATTGTCGGCGGGATGTCTAACAAGGACCTCCTTGGTTCCCCACCTCTTTGCTTCTCTACTTATCTCTTCGGTGATGTGGCAGAGCCAATTCGGTTTACCCCATTTCTTCTTGTCTTTTACTCCCATGATGTTCTGGGCCATGATCCAGGATTGATAAGCAGATCTACCACCAAAGAGCTATTAGAATTCGGCTAAAATAAGATACGTTGATTGAAATTGTAATCATACTACTCCAATCGTTTCACTATATATGTCCCCATTCTTGGGAACCTCCGTTCCAAAATATCAATCCATTCAGCAAAAAAGAAAAATAAGAGTGTAGTTGCAGTTTTTTCCAATCTTTCCCCTTGCTTAAGTGCTTTGATATTGGTTGGCAGCCGTATGGTGGGACGAGGACAGATGTATTGAAACAAAAATCATTCAAACAAATGTTGAGGGGGAAATCCTTCAAAATAATATAACTGTAAGGACGAATAAGAGTTCAAAGGCACAAAGTTCAACGTTTGTCTCAATCCAGCGCCAAAAATATCCACAAGATAAAGACGCACCGGGGAACATGGTCCAGATTTCTCCACGAGTGGAGCATCTTGTTGCTCAAGTTTCGGAGGACCCAATCGAGGAGAAGCAGAGAGGAGGGCAGCAATTTGGGGATGGACGAGGCCGCGCGGTGAAGCGACTGGGCGCTCGTTTGGATGGTGAAAGGTTGGCAGAAAAAAATTAGGGTTCGGAAATCGGGACTGGGGACGCGGAATGCGCGAGGCTTCCACCAATCAGGCCATCCACCTCGTCCGTTCTTTCTTTCCGCTCGATACAGCCGGTACGGGTACGGCCAGTACATGGGAGGTGCTATACCTCGGATGCTCGTATTTCTATAAACAGGCTTTGCTCCGCTATCTTCTTAGAGATTTCGCTGTAAACCAAATTCGGATGTGTATAGATGCATTTTAAATTGTAGATTCATTTATTTTGCTCTGTACTCCTATGTAGGCCATAATGAAATCTTTACAAAGACTTAGAGATTTCATTATAAACCAAATTCAGATGTATATAGATGCATTTTAAATTGTAGATTCATTTATTTTGCTCTGTATGTAGGCCATGAAATCTTTACAAAGAGTTATACTTCCTCCGTACAAAGTTGAGACATTTATTTTAGGACGAAGGGTATATTTAGGAACGGCGGGAGTATAAAGCAACAACTGAACGGAGTACACGGCTGAACGATATAAGATGGAGAGGTGATTCTCTTACAAAGCATATCCGGAGATAATCAGATCATGCAGAACAACTACGCTATCGGAGAAGAACACAGGGAAGACTAGGTACAACGCTACGCTACGCCCTAGCACACCTAAACTCCATGACAATGCCCTCGGGAGGGAAGACGACGCGAAAAGTCGGTTGTCGAGTCCAAGGTGGACATGAGCTTTCGCTCGGAACCTTGACACCGTGAGGAGAATCACGACGACGTCTTCAAGAAAAGACTGGCGCTCGCGAGCGTCACCGCTGTCGGCGCCAAAAGCACGGAGCTTTCCTTCCGCAACTCAACCATGCCACATGAGGTCACCAGGACAAGCGCGACGATCCCAGGTTCCCAGATTCAGATTTGGGCGTCGCCACTACTAACAACAAAGGACGGGCCCGAGCCACCTGACGCTACCCCCTCGTCGCCCATAGGACCAAGAGGGAAGCCACCGCCGCCGCCATAGTGCCCGTCAGAGAGCCAAACATGCAGCCCGCCATCTGAGGCCGCCGCCCCGGCATACCAGGTCCAACACACCGCCATCCGACCACTTCGCGTCACACTGACCACTGTAGGAAAGAGGACGAGTCCATCCACTCCTAGCCCCGCATCAGCCATCGATTCTGGGTTAGCGCCTCCACCGTAGGAACTGCCCACACATGCATCCCTGGCTAGCCCTGATGGGCTAGGGGGCACGAACCGATTACTGCCAACGGCCGTTGTCGAGCAAGCCTAGACCCGACCCTCTGGCCTCGGCCCAAGCAAGCATGCACAATGCCATGTCCATGGTATTTGGCGCGGATCCGACGGCAAGAGCAGCGATGTCACGACCACCACCTACTCCCACCGCACCCGTGAGAGGAAGACACCATTCGTGAGCACATCCCGGCCCGAGACCAACCTCACCTACCCGAAGCACCAGATCTGGCCTGCCTGAGCACGAACCCTAGCTCCAAGCCTTCCCCGTTGCGCGTGCGGTCGGCACCACTAGCACCTGCCCAACCCCGTGCACCGTCGGCTTGAACCCAAGAGAAGGAGAGCCACCACCCTGCGCCGCCTGTAAAAGAAGCATCGCACCCGGATCTGCGACGCCATTGCCGCCACAAGCACGCACCACCCACCATGCCCGAGAAGAACCAGCAGCGGGGAAAAGCCACCATCGGCCACCCAGGCCCTGCTGTCCACCAGCGGACACGGCAAGCAGGCTGCACCGCCGGGCCCAAGCCGATCGCAACCCGCGCCGCTCGCCGAGGAGCTCTCCAACCCAATCCAGATCGGGATGAGCGAGCCACCCCCACCGGCGTGCACCACCATCCCTACGCCGCCCAGCACACGGACCACGTCCACGCCCCGCTGAGGCACGGCCGGAGAGCCGCCGCGTTGCAGCACCCAGCGCCAGCGCCGCATCCCAACGCGGTTGCCTTGTGACGCCCCCGATTCAATCGTACACTAATCATACATGCAAACGTGTACGATCAAGATCAGGACTCACGGGAAGATATCACAACACAACTCTAAACACAAATAAAAGGATACAAGCTTCATATTACAAGCCAAGGGCCTCGAGGGCTCGAATAGAAATGCTCAACCATAAACGAGTTAGGGGAAGCAACAATATCTGAGTAAAAACATAAGTTAAACAAGGTGCCATAACATGGCTAGCACAAACATGGATACAGATCGAAGAGGCACAAGCCTCTTGCCTGGGATCCTCCTAAACTACTCCTGGTCGTCGGCGACCTCACGTAGTAGTAGTCACCCTCAGGGAAGTAGCAGTCATCATCGACGATGGCGTCTGGCTCCTGGCTCCTGGGCTCCAACATCTTATCGCAGCAACCCGGTTTGGGGAAAAGGGGAAGCAAAGCAACCGTGAGTACTCATCCAAAGTACTCGCAAGACTGACATCGGATCTACACTACATATGCATCGGTATCAATAAAGGGGTAGTATTTGTGGGCTGAACTACAGAATGCCAGAATAAAGGGGGAGAAGCTAGTCCTATCGAATACTACGCTTCTGGCAGCCTCCATCTTGAAGCAATAGAAGAGAGTAGCAAGTATAGCATCAAGTGTCATCGCATGGCATAATCCTACCCGACAATCCTCTCCTCCTCACCATGTGAGAGAGCGAGCACCGGGTTGTAGCTGTCACTTGACTGGGTGTGTTTTATTAAGTATCATATTTTAGTTGTAAGAGGTCGGAATACAACTCCAAGTCATCCTGTTACCATGGACACGAGTATTTGAATAGATCAACTTCCCTGCAAGGGTGCACCACATTACCCGACACGCTCGATCACTCTGGCCAGACACGCTTTGCTGGGTCATGCCCGGCCTCGAAAGGTTAACACGTCGCATCCCTACCTAAGCTCAATAGAGGTCAGCATGCCAGTCTATATCCTAAGCGCGCAGGGGTCTTGGGCCCATCGCCCTTTGCACTCCTGCACATTGCGTGAGCGGCCAGGATCAGTCCTGGCAACCTGCACTACAAGGCGGTTGCTTTACGTGGACCACCCAGGCGCGCGCTACTCAGTCGCTGACGTCTGGAGAACTTCGGTTGATACTACGACGTTGGTTGCCCATATCTTGTCCCACGCGACGGTTAGTGCGTATTGTTGGGGAATGTAGTAATTCAAAAAAATCCTACGATCACGCAAGATCTATCTAGGAGATGCATAGCAACGAGACGGGAGAGTGTGTCCACGCACCCTCGTAGACCTAAAGCGGAAGCGTTTAGTAACGCGATTGATGTAGTCAACCGTCTTCACGATCCAACCGATCCAAGTACCGAACGTACGTCACCTCCGTGCTCGGCACATGTTCAGCACGATGGCGTCCCTCGTGCTCTTGATCCAGTTGAGGATGAGGGAGAGTTCCATCAGCATGACAGCGTGGCGATGTTGATGATGATGTTACCGGCGCAGGGCTTCGCCTAAGCACTACAACGATATGACCGAGGTGTTAAACTGTGGAGGGGGGCACCGCACACGGCTAAGAGATTGTCTGTTGTGTTTTGGGGTGCCCCCTGCCCCCATATATAAAGGAGGAGAGGGGAGGCCGGCCGGCCCTGTAGGGCGCGCCAAGAAGGAGGAGTCCTACTAGGACTCCAAGTCCTAGTAGGATTCCCCTTGGTGGAAGGGGGAAGAAGGAAGGGAGAGGGAGAGGGAGAGGGAAAGGGGGGCCACGCCCCCTCCCCTATTCGGACTCCCCTTGGGGGGGGGGGAACCCCCTTGCGGGTTGTCCTCTCTCTCCCCTATGGCCCATGCTGGCCCATTGCTTCCCTGGGGGGTTCCGGTAACCCCTCCGGCACTCCGTTTTTACCCGGTATCTCTGGGAACTCTTCCAGTGTCCGAATAACATCGTCCAATATATCAATCTTTATGTCTCCACCATTTCGAGACTCCTCGTCATGTCCGTGATCTCATCCGAGACTCCAAACAAACTTCGGACATCAAATCACATAACTCATAATACAAATCATCATCGAACGTTAAGCGTGCGGACCCTACGGGTTCGAGAACTATGTAGACATGATCGAGATACATCTCCGATCAATAACCAATAGCGGAACCTGGATGCTCATATTGGTTCCTACATATTCTACGAAGATCTTTATCAGTCAAACCGAACAACAACATACGTTGTTCCCTTTGTCATCGGTATGTTACTTGCCCGAGATTCGATCATCAATATCATCATACCTAGTTCAATCTCGTTACCGGCAAGTCTCTTTACTCGTTCCATAATGCTTCATCCTGTAACCAACTCCTTGGTCACATTGCTTGCAAGGCTTATAGTGATGAGCATTACCAAGAGGGCCCAGATATACCTCTCTGATACACGGAGTGACAAATTCTATTTATCAATTTATGCCAACCCAACAAACACCTTCAGAGACACTTGTAGAGCATCTTTATAATCACCCAGTTACGTTGTGACGTTTGATAGCACACAAGGTGTTCCTCCGGTATTCGGGAGTTGCATAATCTCATAGTTAGAGGAACATGTATAGCCATGAAGAAAGCAGTAGCAATAAAACTGTGATGATCATCATGCTAAGCTAACGGATGGGTCTTGTCCATCACATCATTCTCTAATGATGTGATCCCGTTCATCAAATGACAACACATGTCTATGGTTAGGAAACATAACCATATTTGATTAACGAGCTAGTCAAGTAGAGGCATACTAGGGACACTATGTTTTGTCTATGTATTCACACATGTACTAAGTTTCGAGTTAATACAATTCTAGCATGAATAATAAACATTTATCATGATATAAGAAAATATAAATAACAACTTTATTATTACCTCTAGGGCATATTTCCTTCAGTCTCCCACTTGCACTAGAGTCAATAATCTAGATTACAAAGTAATGATTCTAACACCCATGGAGTCTTGGTGTTGATCATGTTTTGCTCGTGGAAGAGGCTTAGTCAATGGGTCTGCATTATTCAGATCCATATGTATCTTGCAAATCTCTATGTCTCCCTCTGTGACTTGATGACGGATGGAATTGAAGCGTCTCTTGATGTGTTTGGTTCTCTTGTGAAATCTAGATTCCTTTGCCAAGGCAATGGCACCAGTATTGTCACAAAAGATTTTCATTGGACCCGATGCACTAGGTATAACACCTAGATCGGATATGAACTCCTTCATCCAGACTCCTTCATTTGCTGCTTCCGAAGCAGCTATGTACTCCGCTTCACACGTAGATCATGCCACGACGATCTGCTTGGAACTGCACCAACTAACAGCTCCACCATTCAATATAAATACGTATCCGGATTGCGAAGAATCATCCGGATCAGTGTCAAAGCTTGCATCAACGTAACCATTTACGACAAGCTCTTTGTCACCTCCATAAACGAGAAACATATCCTTAGTCCTTTTCAGGTATTTCTGGATGTTCTTGACCGTTGTCCAGTGCTCCACTCATGGATTACTTTGGTACCTCCCTACTATACTTATAGCAAGGCACACATCGGGTCTGGTACACAACATTGCATACATGATAGAACCTATGGCTGAAGCATAGGGAATGACATTCATTTTCTCTCTATCTTCTGCAGTGGTCGGGCATTGAGTCTGACTCAACTTCACACCTTGTAACACAGGCAAGAACCCTTTCTTTGACTCATCCATTTTGAACTTCTTCAAAACTTTATCAAGGTATGTGCTTTGTGAAAGTCCAATTAAGCGTCTTGATCTATCTCTATAGATCTTCTGGTTGCATCATATACAACTCTTCTTTAAGAAATCCATTAAGGAATGCAGTTTTGACATCCATTTGCCAAATTTCATAATCATAAAATGCGGCAATTGCTAACATGATTCGGATAGACTTAAGCAGTGCTATGGGTGAGAAGGTGTCATCGTAGCCAACTCCTTGAACTTGTCGAAAACCTTTCGCAACAAGTCGAGCTTTGTAGACAGTAACATTACCGTCAGTGTCAGTCTTCTTCTTGAAGATCCATTTATTTTCTATGGCTTGCCGATCATCGGTCAAGTCCACCAAAGTCCATACTTTGTTCTCATACATGGATCCCATCTCAGATTTCATGGCCTCAAGCCATTTCATGGAATCTAGGCTCATCATCGCTTCCTCATAGTTCGTAGGTTCATCATGGTCTAGTAGCATGACTTCCAGAATAGGATTACCGTACCACTCTGGTGCGGACCATACTCTGGATGACCTACGAGGTTCGGTAGTAACTTGATCTGAAGTTTCATGATCATCATCATTAGCTTCCTCACTAATTGGTGTAGGAATCACTGGAACTGATTTCTGTGATGAACAACTTTCCAATTCGGGAGAAGGTACAATTACCTCGTCAAGTTTTACTTTCCTCCCACTCACTTCTTTCGAGAGAAACTCCTTCTCTAGAAAGGATCCATTCTTAGCAACAAATATCTTGCCTTCGGATCTGTGATAGAAGGTGTACCCAACAGTTCTCTTTGGGTATCCTATGAAGATGCACTTCTCCGATTTGGGTTCGAGCTTATCAGGTTTAAGCTTTTTCACATAAGCATCGCTACCCCAAACTTTAAGAAACGACAACTTGGGTTTCTTGCCAAACCACAATTCATATGGTGTCGTCTCAACGGATTTCGATGGTGCCCTATTTAACTTGAATGCAGTCATCTCTAAAGCATATCCCAAAAATGATAGCGATAAATCAGTAAGAGACATCATAGATCGCACCATATCCAATAAAGTACGGTTACGACGTTCGGACACACCATTACGCTGTGGTGTTCCAGGTGGCGTGAGTTGCAAAACTATTCCACATTGTTCCAAATGAAGACCAAACTCGTAGCTCAAATATTCGCCTCCATGATCAGATCATAGAAAATTTATTTTCTTGTTACGATGATTTTCCACTTCACTCTGAAATTATTTGAACTTTTTAGATGTTTCAGACTTATGTTTCATTAAGTAGATATACCCATATCTGCTCAAATCATCTATGAAGGTCAGAAAATAACGATACCCGCCACGAGCCTCAACACTCATTGGTCCACATACATCGGTATGTATTATTTCCAATAAGTCAGTAGCTCGTTCCATTGTTCCGGAGAATGGAGTTTTAGTCATCTTGCCCATGAGGCATGGTTCGCAAGCACCAAGTGATTCATAATCAAGTGATTCCAAAAGCCCATCAGCATGGAGTTTCTTCATGCGCTTTACACCAATATGACCTAAACGACAATGCCACAAATAAGTTGCACTATCATTATCAGCTTTGCATCTTTTGGCTTCAGTATTATGAACATGTGTATCACCACGGTCGAGATTCAGCATAAATAGACCACTCAACAAGGGTGCATGACCATAAAAGATATTACTCATATAAATAGAACAACCATTATTCTGTAATTTAAATGAATAACCGTCTCGCATCAAACAAGATCCAGATATAATGTTCATGCTCAATGTTGGCATCAAATAACAATTATTCAAGTCTAAAACTAATCCCGAAGGTAGATGTAGAGGTAGCGTGCCAACGACGATCACATCGACCTTAGAACCATTTCCGATGTGCATCGTCACCTCGTCCTTAGCCAATCTTCGTTTAATTCGTAGCCCCTGTTTCGAGTTGCAAATATGAGCAATAGAACCAGTATCAAATACCCAGGCACTACTACGAGCATTAGCAAGGTACACATCAATAACATGTATATCAAATATACCTTTCACTTTGCCATCCTTCTTATCCGCCAAATACTTGGGGCAATTCCGCTTCCAGTGACCAGTCCCTTTGCAGTAGAAGCACTCGGTTTCAGGCTTAGGTCCAGACTTGGGCTTCTTCTCTTGAGCAGCAACTTGCTTGCCATTCTTCTTGAAGTTCCCCTTCTTCCCTTTGCCCTTTTTCTTGAAACTAGTGGTCTTGTTAACCATCAACACTTGATGCTCCTTCTTGATTTCTACCTCCGCAGCCTTTAGCACTTCGAAGAGCTCAGGAATCATTTTCGTCATCCCTTGCATATTATAGTTCATCACGAAGCCTTTATAGCTTGGTGGCAGTGATTGAATAACTCTGTCAATGACACTATCATCAGGAAGATTAACTCCCAGCTGAGTCAAGTGGTTATGATACCCAGACATTCTGAGTATGTGTTCACTGATAGAACTATTCTCCTCCATTTTGCAACTATAGAACTTGTTGGAGACTTCATATCTCTCAACTCGGGCATTTGCTTGAAATATTAACTTCAACTCTTGGAACATCTCATATGCTCATGACGTTCAAAACGTCTTTGAAGTCCCGATTCTAAGCCGTAAGCATGGCACACTGAACTATCGAGTAGTGATCAGCTTTGCTCTGCCAGACGTTCATAACGTCCGCAGTTGCTCCTGCAGCAGGCCTTGCACCTAACAGTGCTTCTAGGACGTAATTCTTCTGTGCAACAATGAGGATAATCTCCAAGTTACGGACCCAGACCGTGTAATTGCTACTATCATCTTTCAACTTAGCTTTCTCTAGGAACGCATTAAAATTCAAGTAACGATAGCACGGGCCATTGATCTACAACAACATAGATATGCAAAAACTAGCATGACTAAGTTCATGATAAATTAAAGTTCAATTAATCATATTACTTAAGAACTCCCACTCAGATAGACATCCCCCTAGTCATCTAAATGATCACGTGATCCAAATCAACTAAACCATGTCCGATCATCACGTGAGATGGAGTAGTTTTCAATGGTGAACATCACTATGTTGATCATATCTACTATATGATTCACGTTCGACCTTTCGGTCTCAGTGTTCTGAGGCTATATCTGCATATGCTAGGCTCGTCAAGTTTAACCCGAGTATTCTACGCGTGCAAAACTGGCTTGCACCCGTTGTATGTGAACGTAGAGCTTATCACACCCGATCATTACGTGGTGTCTCAGCACGACGAACTGTATCAACGATGCATACTCAGGGAGAACACTTATACCTTGAAATTTAGTAAGGGATCATCTTATAATGCTACCGCCGTACTAAGCAAAATAAGATGCATAAAAGATAAACATCACATGCAATCAAAATATGTGACATGATATGGCCATCATCATCTTGTGCTCATGATCTCCATCACCGAAGCATCGTCATGATTTCCATCGTCACCGGCTTGACACCTTGATCTCCATCGTAGCATCATTGTCGTCTCGCCAACTATTGCTACTGTGACTATCGCTACCGCTTAGTGATAAAGTAAAGCAATTACATGGCGATTGCATTTCATACAATAAAGCGACAACTATATGGCTCCTGCCAGTTGTCGATAACTCTGTTACAAAACATGATCATCTCATACAACAATTTATATCTCATCATGTCTTGACCATATCACATCACAACAAGCCCTGCAAAAACAAGTTAGATGTCCTCTACTTTGTTGTTGTAAGTTTTACATGGCTGCTACGGGCTTCTAGCAAGAACCTTTCTTACCTACGCATCGAAACCACAACAATTTTTCGTCAAGTGTGATGTTTTAACCTTCAACAAGGACCGACCGTAGTCAAACTCGATTCAATTAAAGTTGGAGAGACAGACACCTGCTAGCCACCTATGTGCAAAGCACGTCGGTAGAACCCGTCTCATGAACGCGGTCATGTAATGTCGGTCCGGGCCGCTTCATCCAACAATACCGCTGAATCAAAGTAAGATGTTGGTGGTAAGCAGTATGACTATTATTGCCCACAAATTTTTTGTGTTCTACTCATGCATGTATCATCTACGCATAGACCTGGCTCGGATGCCATTGTTGGGGAACGTAGTAATTCAAAAAAATCGTACGATCACGCAAGATCTATCTAGGAGATGCATAGCAACGAGACGGGAGAGTGTGTCCACGTACCCTCGTAGACCGAAAGCGGAAGCATTTAGTAACACGGTTGATGTAGTCGAACGTCTTCACGATCCAACCGATACAAGTACCAAACGTACGGCACCTCCGTGTCCAGCACACGTTCAACACGATGACGTTCCTCATGCTCTTGATCCAGTTGAGTACGAGGGAGAGTTCCATCAGCACCATGGCGTGGCGATGGTGGTGATGATGTTATCGGCGCAGGGCTTCGCCTAAGCACTACGACGATATGACCGAGGTGTTAAACTGTGGAGGGGGGCACCGCACACGGCTAAGAGATTGTCTATTGTGTTTTGGGGTGCCCCCTGCCCCCGTAAATAAAGGAGGAGAGGGGGGCGGCCGGCCCTATAGGGCGCGCCAAGAAGGAGGAGTCCTACTAGGACTCCAAGTCCTAGTAGGATTCCCCTTGGTAGAAGGGAGAAGAAGGAAGGGAGAGGGAAAGGGGGGCCACGCCCCCTCCTCTAGTCCTATTTGGACTCCCCATGGGGGGGGGCACGCGCCACCCCCTTGCGGGCTGTCCTCTCTCTCCCCTATGGCCCATGTTGGCCCATTGCTTCCTCGGGGGGTTCCGGTAACCCCTCCGACGCTCCGTTTTTGCCCGGTATCTCTTGGAACTCTTTCGGTGTCCGAATAACATCATCCAATATGTCAGATTACGGGTTCCGCAAACCCTTGAGAGGTTCGAACTCTGGGGTGCATGCGGAGATCTCAACCTACCCAGCCTGCCTACTCGCGATCCTCCTAAGCCTAATGCGACGAGCTCGAAGAGACAAAGAGACACAACATTTTATCCTGGTTCGGGCCACCTTGCGGTGTAATAACCTACTCCGGCATTTTGATGGATTGCCTCGGGCTGAGGATGAACTAGTACAGTGGATGAACTGGCCTCAGGAGGTGAGGTGTTCTTGAGCCCGAGAGAGCTGAGGGGATGTGAACTAGATGCCCTCTATGGTTGTGGCTAAGTCCTGTTTATAGTGGCCTTGGTCCTCTTCCCAAATGTTGGCGGGAAGGGATCCCACAACAAGCGGATTTGAAAAGGGACAAGTAGTATAACTTATCCTGACAAAAGTAGTCTTCGCCTGTGAAAAGCCTCTGGTCATGACACTGTGTGGGCTCGGCGATGACCTCCGTCCTGCTGTCCTGGTGGTCTTGGTTTTGTTGCACCAGAATGGAAACCTTTGGCTGATTCCTCGGGACTCCCGCTTGTGGCACCGAAGAGGAAACCTGCGCTCTACGTCCGATGGCGCCCGCCTGGCTTTGGTCGTCATGGCTCATGTCAGCTGAGCCTTGTGAGGTAAACCTTGCATCGAACTCTCGCCCCCCGGGAGCCAGCCTGAAGAGGCCGATCCCCTCAGGGGTGTAAGTGCATCTAGTGCCACCCCTAGTTGGTTTTGGAGTATTGACGGCAAACCTGGTTGAGGGACTAATGTGTTTGTGAGAATTGCAGGATAACACAGGTAGTAGTCCATCATTGATTCGGTTTACCTACCGGAGATGACCCCTAAAAATGTGTGAAGACATTGAAGACAATGGTGGTCTGTGAAGTCATTCACGTTGAAGACTATGACACGAGAAGACATTGCGTGAAGACTATGGAGCGCGAAGACTTAGTTGTTTTGTTGTTTCCTTTTCTTCTTTGTTGAGTCATAGGAACCACCATTTAAGTGGGGTCCAAGTGAACAAAGTCAGAGTGACTGAAGTGATGCTCAACAAAATCCTATGTCTTCGAGCGAAGACAATGAGAGCAAATCTTATCCAGTGTCGGATGAGTCAGCTTTACTTGTAGCCCAAGTCAAGCTGTCGCGTGTGTTTGAAATCTGACCGTTACGACACGTGTCAGTTCCTTAGTGACCCAGGGTCATTTCAGACAAATCCGGTCGGGTTGTCCAGTGGCTATAAATAGTCCACCCCCTACACCATAAATTGGTGGTTGCTTAGAGTTAGTACACTGCTTTTGTTGTTTGAGAGCAACCCACCGCCAAAGCTTTCGAGAGAGAATCCTTGCGAGTCAAAGCCCAAACCACCCAGAGCCCAAAGAGTGTTTGGCATCACTGAAGTCTTTCTGTCCGCGTGATCTAAAGACTTGTTACACTTGAGGACTGTGAATCCTCCAGCCGGTTAGGCGTCGCGTTCTGAGCATCCAAGAGCCATTGTGGATTGCCGGTGAACGAAGTCTGTGAAGGTTCAGAAGTCTACCTGAAGACTTACCAGAGTGATTGGGCGGGGACTAGGTGTCCTTAGCTCAAGGGGAATAAGGTGAAGACAAGGTCTTCTGAGTTGAATCTCAGCCTCCCTAACCAGATGTATAGTTGTCACAACAACTGGAACTGGTCGAACAAATCCCTGTCCTTCTGAAGCCACTGGTTCTATCTCTTACTTCTATTTACTTACTGTCTGTCTTCATGAAGTCATTGCTTGCTTGCATTGTCTGTTTGACTTCACTGTGTGACTGCCTGTTCTGATTGGCTTCATACTATCTTCCATCCTGATCTTTACTACCTAGCTGCTATTAGTCTTCGTGCTTCCACTTCATTGAACACTTGACTATGGCTTGTCTAGTGTAGTCTACCTTCTACTGCATTCGAATAGTGTTGTTTATATTGTTTGTCTTCGAAACTCCCACATTTTGAAGACTTACATAAAAATCTCATATTCACCCCCTCTAGTCGATAAATAGCCCATTCAATTGGTATCAGAGCGAGGTACTCCCTTGTTCTGTGTGATTCGGTTTAACCACCTGGAGTTTAGCTATGTCGACTGCAGGGATAATCAAAGTCTCCACTGCGTGCCCCATCTTCGATGGCACTGAATATCCCTACTGGAAGAATAGGATGCGCATGCATCTTGAAGCCATTGATGTCAATCTATGGTATGTCGTCAAGAACGGCGTTCCCAAGACTGGTGAAGGTGTCACCCCTGCTGATGTCAAGAAGTTTATTCAACTGGACTCTACTGCCAAGAACATCATCTGTGGTCACCTTACCAAAAGACAGTATGGCCGTGTGAGTGCTCTGGAAACGTCAAAGCTAGTCTGGGACTAGCTCTCCAAGGTCAATGAAGGCGTCTCAACTCAGCCAGATCAATGTATTAGTACTCTCCGCAACCTCTTCAACCGCTTCAAGAGACACGACAACGAGTATGTCCAGTTCACGTTTGATCGCCTCACTGATATCACAAATGAGCTCCAAGCCCTCGACCCCACTGAGATCACGAAGCATGAGATAGTGAAGACACTACTGAGATCTCTTGACAGCTCATTTGACACCTTAGTCCTGATGATACAAGAACGCCCTGATTTCAAGTCTCTCGATCCGTCTGACATACTTGAGAGGCTCAACACACATTAGTACCAGCTATCTGAGAAACGAGATATCTATGGCCCCAACTATGGCCGAACTCGAGCTTTGAAGGCAAAGGCTGCTGCTTCCTCATCTGAAGAAGAATCTGACTGCAGTTCTGGTGATCCTGAAGACATTGGAAAGGAGCTTGCCATGCTTGTGAAGAAGTTCCAGAAATTCACCAAGAAGAAAGGATTCAGAAAGTCTTCATGATCCAGCTCAAGGAATGATGAAGCTTCTGCCTATGATCACAAGAAGAGAACCTGTCACAAGTGCAAGAAACCTGGTCACTACATCTCTAAGTGTCCACAGTGGGACAATGAGAAGAAGAAGAAGAAGAGCAAAGAATGTGATTCTGATGACAAGAAGGAGAAGAAATCCTCAAAGTCTTCTTCCAAGTCTTCTTCCAAGTCTTCATCACACAAGAATAGCTCATTTGGCAAGGCCCATGCCTTTGTTGGCAAGGAAATGGATTCAGAAGAGGAGTCAGCTTTTGAGGAGGCGGAGGTCGAATCTGAGGAGGAGTCTGACTCTGGTGTTGCGAGTCTAGCTCTAGCTACAGCCTACGTTGCCAAGTCCATCTTCAACACCGAAGACAATGGCTCCGTCACCAACGGTGATGATAATGACAAGGACGACTCGCCTCCCACCTACTGCTTCATGGCACGTGGTGCCAAGGTAAAATCATGCGATGCTTACTTTCAAACATCAAGTGAAGATGACTCTGATGGTGAATCCAAACCTAGTTACAAACACTACAAAAAAGACACATCCGTGACATTTTGGGCCGAATGATTTTTTTTCTGTCATACATATGACACTTCTATGACGATAATTGTGACAAAACCTGGTATCATCATAGATGTGGTGGGCTCCTACTTCTATGACATGATAGAAAATGGGCTTTTCATCCTGGGCGGGCCGGAGACGCAGCTGCATGACATTCTTTGGGCCGTCCATGACGGGAAAAACCATGGTAGAAGCGAGGGGGAGGAAAATTTCGGGGAGTTGCCGGTTAAGGTGGGAGGTCGGGGGCCGAGCGATGCGTGTTTCTCTCGTATGTACGCGCGTGTGTGTGCGAGGCGTTGGCTCTAACTGAAGCCGAGCGAGGCGTTGGGCTCTAACTGAACCCGAGCGATTGCACTGCAGGCTACGCGTTACTGAACCCGAGAGATTGATCGATGGATGTTAACTGAACCTGATGGAGCGATTCCTTCGCTACTGCTGCTAACTGAAGCCGATCGATGCTGCCTCTGGGATGAACAGTGAGCGTTGCGGGGGGGGGGGGGGTTGGATGAATAGTGAGCGGTTGCGTTGCCTCTGGATGAACAGGAACCCGTGGTGTGGAGGGCTGGATGAACAGTAGACGGTGGAGGGGTGGCCGTGGAGAGGTGGTTGAACAGGACCCCGTGGTGTGGAGGGCTAGATGAACAGTAGACGGTCGAGGGGTGCCCGTGGAGGGGTGGTTGAACAGTAACCGATGGAGTAGCGCGCGGTGGAGGCTGGATGAACAGGAGCCCGTGGAGGCTGGAGGAGGTCGACGGTAGCCCGTGGAGGCTGGAGGAGGTCGACGGTGGAGATGAGCAGTATCCCGTGGAGTCCCGTTTTGCGGTACGCCACACCCCTCCCCCCCGTTTCGACCATAGCGCTCCAATACAAGTCCGTTTCGTTCGTTTTGCGGTACGCCACACCCCTCTCGATCAACAGGACCCCCGTTTCGACCGTAGGAGGTCCGTTTCGTCCATTTTGCGGTACGCCACACCCCTCCCGATCAACAGGACCCCTGTTTCGACCGTAGGAGGTTCGTTTCCTCCGTTTTGCGGTACGCCAGGCCCCTCCCGATCAACAGGACCCCGTTTCGAACGTGGCCGGTCGAACACAAGGCCGTTTCCTCCATTGTGCAGTACACCAGGCCTCGTTTCCATCGCCTGTTCCGTCCAAGCCCTCCCGATGAACACGACCATGCATTCCATTCCGACCCAGCCGATTGGCTCCCACGCGTTCTGTTGCCTCCCGATGAACACGACGCATTTCGTTGCCTCCCCATGAACACGGCGATGATGCTGTTTCTCCGTTCCGACCCAGCCATGTACGTATGCGCGAGTAGGCGTTCGAGACCCTGCCCGTATGTACGTACGTGGCCGTATTTTCTTTCTTGCAGCCTCGCCGCTGTACGTACGTGTACATGCTACGTGCGCGCCTCTACTACGACACGTGCGCGCCTCTACTACGACACGTGCGCGCCTCTACATCGACCAGTATGTACGTACACGTTCGCGACCAGAATGACAACGGTACGTATGCTTCGACCAGGTGGGTCTCGACTGTCAGGCACTTCCTTGCCTGCGAAGATGTAGCTGGTGGGTCCCAACAATCAGGGGGGCAAATCATTTTTTTGCCCGGACGCACTTCCTTGCGTGCGAAGATGTAGCTGGTGGGTCCCAGCAGTCAGGGGGGCGAATCATTTTTTTCACGAAATACGGTGGCCCGTCCGGTGGGTCCCTGCTATCAGGTGGAGGAATCATTATTTTGCGCGTAATAAGGGGGCACTTCCTTGCAGTGGCCGTGGACCCAGCTGTCAGCCTCTCCACGTATAGTCCATGTCCGATGGAAGTCATTCCTTGACCATGTTGATCACGCCACGCCGAGAGCACCACGGCGGTGGACGACGGCGAGGCCTAGGAAGGGGATGACTTGGAGCCGGGGAAGACGCAGCAGTGGATGCCCACGCGAAGAGGAGTACGAGGATCCACTGGTTCGGCTACGGTGTGAGGCTGTTGTCGCCGCAGAATAACAGGGGGTGTGGGTGAGTAGAGGGATGGCCTGGACAGCGGTGGGAGTAGTAGGGGCGGTGAGGCCTCCGCGGCATCACAGCCGGCCACGGGAGGCAGGAGCACACGGCACGACCGGCGCTGGTTTGGGCGGCTGGAGTAAGAAGACCAGAGGTTGAAGAAGCACTACGACCGTTGGATGAACATCGTACGGTAACAGGGGCTAGAATCGTTCATATTGACTAAGTTGACAAAGCCCTCCATCCCCGTTAACTTGGTAGGCCCACAAGTCAGCCTCCCACTATGCTGGGTTCCAGCTGGCAGGGGGAGTATTCATTTTTTTGTGCGTAATAAGGAGGCACTTCCTTGCGTGTGAAGATAGCTGGTGGGTCCAACATGTCAGCTGGGTGCATGTTTTTTCGTGAAATACAGAGGCCCTTCCGGTGGGTCCTAGATGTCAGGTGGAGGAATAATTATTTTGCGTGTAATAAGGAGGCACTTCCTTGCTGCGGTCGTGGACCCAGCTGTCAGCCTCTCCACGTACAGTCCACGTCCGATGGAAGCCGTTCCTTGACCACGTTGACCACGCCGCGCCGAGAGCACTAGGGCGGTGGACGACGGCGAGGCCTAGGAAGGGAACGACATAGAGGCAAGGAAGACTCGGCAGTTGTTTCCCACACGGAGGGGAGTACGACTGTACGAGGGTTTACTGGTTTGTCTGCCCTCGCCGGAGAATAACAACAGATGTGGCCGTGTGGGTGAGTAGAGGGATGGCTAGGCTAGCGATGGGAGTACGATGGGGCGGTGAGGCCTGCGTGGCAGCACAGCCAGCCGCGGGGAGGAGGGAGCAGGTAGTCCCGCCGGCGCTTGTTTGAGCGGCTGGAGCAGGAAGAGCAGAGATTGAAGAAGCACGACGGCCGTTGGATGGACATCGTACGGTCACTGGAGCTAGAATCGTTCATATTGACTAAGTTGACAAAGCCCTCTGTCCCCGTCAACTTAGTAGGCCCACAAGTCAGCCTCCCACCATGGTGGGTCCCAGCTAGCAGGGGGGTATTCATTTTTCTGTGCGTAATAAGGAGGCACTTCCGGTGGGTCCGAGCTGACAGCGGGGGGAACGTTTTTTTCGCGAAATACGGTGGTCCGTCCGGTGGGTCCCAGCAATCAGGGACAAACGTTTTTTTTTCACGAAATAAGGTGGCCCGTCCGGTGGGTCACAGCAGTCAGGGGGGAAACATTTTTTCCGCGAAATACTGGTGGCCCGTCCGGTGGGTCCCTGCTGTCAGGTGGAGGAATAATTATTTTGCGCGTAATAAGGAGGCACTTCCTTGCGGCTGTCGTGGACCCAGCTGTCAGCCTCTCCATGTACAGTACTCTTCCGATGGAAGTTGGTCGTTGACCACATTGACCACGCCACGCCGAGAGCACCAGGGCGGTGGACGACGGCGAGGCCTAGGAAGGGGACGACGCGGAGCCGAGGAAGACACGGCAATGGATGCCCACGCGGAGAGGAGTACGAGGGTTCACTGGTTCGGCTGCGGTGTGAGGCTGTCGTCGCCGCAGAATAACAGGGGGAGTGGGTGAGTGGAGGGATGGCCTGGCCAGCGGTAGGAGTAGTATGGGGACGGCGAGGCCTCCGCGGCAGCACAGCCGGCCACGGGAGGCAAGAGCATGCGGCACGACCGGCGCTGCTTTGGGCGGCTGGGGCAAGAAGACCAGAGGTTGAAGAAGCACTACGGCTGTTGGATGGACATCATTGACCACGCCGCGTTGAGAGCACCAGGACGGTGGACGATGGCGAGGCCTACGAAGGGAACGACATGGAGCCAGCAAAGACACGGCAGTGGCTGCCCACCCGATGGAGAGTACGAGGGTTGACTGGTTCGGCTGTCGTCGCCGGAAAATAACAGGAGGTGTGGGTGAGTAGAGGGATAGACATGCCAGGGATGCGAGTATGATGGGGCCGTGAGGCCTGCCCGGTAGCACTGCCGGCCACGGGAGGCGGGAGCAGGCGGTTCCGACAGCGCTGGTTTGGGTGGCTGGGGCAGGAAGATCAGAGACCGAAGAAGCACGATTGCCGTTAGATTGACATCTAATGGTCTGACGCTGGTAGAGTTGATTGTTGACTAAGTTTCTTTTTTAAGAAACCTTGTGTACGCATGAACTTAGTAGGCCCACAAGTCAGCCTCCAAATCTGTGGCAGACAACATAAAGCCCATTTGCTATTTTTTACAATTTGCAGCCCATTTGCTATTTTTTATAATTTGCAGCCCATTTGCTAATTCTTAAGTAATTTATTATAGCCCATTTTCTGCCCAGGACCATGGTCAAAAAGTTCAACCTTATTTTGCATATTTCGGTGGAGTCCAAACTGTTGTAATCCCAAAATGATAAACATTTTTTAAGAACTTATTGATTTGCCAAAAAAAATCGTTTTGTTTTTGTAAGCAAATAAGACGTGGGACAATTGAGTTGGTTTAAGGGAAAACCAGTGGTGAAAAAATCAGCACTGGGTGGGAAAAACAACAAAAATAAGGATGTTAATATGAAAAGGGAATTTTATGTGTTTTCAATATAATGATACATGTATATGAACTAGTAAAACTATAGGTAGAGATTAGAAAACGGATGTAGGACATGCGTTTCAAGAGGAAAATAGAACTGGGTTGTGTGTTTGATTCAGTAACAAAACTGCCTGCGAATGTTGTAAGACAAAATATAACTAACGCTGGCGGGACAGAGGCCAGTGGATACCTGCTGGATCTTTGTGCCCCATTGTCGTCATGGGCTGGGCCTGTTAAAAACAAAACCAACCCTGGTCAGTCTACAACCCAGTTGAAACTTGCTTGACCTGAAAAAACAATATACGTGCTCAATAAACGAGAGAATTCTGCAAGCACAGACTGATAACTGGGACGCAGCATGGATATTGTTTTTTTATCGTGATAATAAGTGCATGCACTTGTTTCAAAAAAACTGCAGAACTGGGAATTCGAACGACGGGTGCTTATGCTACCCATCAAATAAAAATCAGGTGCCTGAGAATTCGTTTCAAAACAAATGATTCAGCTTTATATCCACGTCGACCCTCGGCATGATGGTTGGAAGCAAATGCAAGTTCATACCAAAAGATCGTTAACAACAATACCAACTTGCGGACGACAAGGTAGTACAACTACCAATACCAAACTACTCCTGGCCCTAGTGTTCGTCTGGTAGAAAATCTTGCAGAGGACCAGCTCCCGCTCCTTCTCTTGCTCCAGGTCCCCGATGTGGTACTAGTGCATCACCCAGTTGGTCCTCTGCTAGTCGAAGTTCTTGTTGGTGTGCAGCACCAGAACCTTTTTTGCTGCCCATCTGCCGGCCGTTGACCATCATAGGCAAGGTATTGCCGATCTTGTGCCACATCGTGTGCGTGCCGCACTCCGACTGTATCTTGCGACGCATCCACGTGCCCCTTTTGAATGCCCTTGAATTGTGCTGGAAGAAATGCTTCCTTAGGCCACTCAGTGTGATACCTGTAGTATTGTGGAATACAGGTTTTAGTGTACCTAGTTGGCATTTTCATAACATCTTTGGCATGTTGCAGTCACTTGTTTCACTTTTTATTAACTGTCAAATTGTAATTGTTTCACCAGGTCTGCGTCTAAAAAGAAAAATAGAGCTATAAACAAAGGAATATGTTTGTGCAAGTAGACGGTCGATCGGTGTCTTACCTGGAAGTTTCTCAGGTTGGGTGTAGCATATGCCGTGCTCGCTGTCGATGGTTGGTATGAACAAATCGATGAGAGACTGAAATCTCGCGCTGTCAACACTCACTTTGCCTCAAGGTGCTCGATCAGCTCCTGATCTGTGGGATCAAACTTGACGCCAGCCGGCAGCACCGGCCAATCCTTCTTCGACTTGCAACGGTAATTCCAGTTATATGGTACTCAATGTATGACCAATCGACTATTTTAAGTGAATAATGGAAGATTTCGACAGAGTAAAAACTCACGCTTCTTCGACAGTTGTATGAGAGTAATTGCCATGCCGTTTTGCAAGGGCGCTTGTAAAAACTCTAAACTCTATTCTCCTCTTATTTAATGGACGAGGAAAATCTTTTGCCTCCATTTCGAAAAAAAAAGATTTCGACAGATAAGTGGTACTCCAAATCTGAAGTCCGGAATACCCGAACACGCCGCCAGGATTCTTGTGTCACCTCACGCGCAGCGTGTTGTCACGTCAATTCAATGTGTGGACATGATGAATAATTTGACCGACGTATACTAGTACTACTACTGTACTACTTACTAGTCGTATTTAGTGTCACAATTTATACATAGGTTTAACTAACAAGTATGCACTTGAAGCCCAACTTATATATATGTATATATATGGCTTCTGCACAGCATCTCCATCATCATTATCAGTACATCCTACGCAGGTGAGTTAGGATGCACTTGATCCCAGGAAGGTATCTATCCTTCAAACCAGAGGAGTGCTTCAAACTAACAATAGTACATAATATCCAACAAAAGAGGGTCGTGCTACAGCAGTAGAATACATGGCTCAGTCTAGATATCAGCACGAATCAAGTTGTGCATATTTGCTGTTGGCATGAACCACATCGCCGCATGTCAGGTTTGCAAAAGCCATCCATCGCATGGAAGCTTGATGCCTTTCACACACTGAAGATTACCTGGCAACAAGCTGTCTCGACGAATCTCTGGATATGGTGATTCATGAAACCCATGGTATGATGTGTAAACATAGCCCCCCTCGCGAATGGAAGTTGCATAGCACAGTAATCATCGCCGGTGATATGATCGATGATTGGTTGGATGATCGGATAATTGAGCCCGAGGAACAAGGAGTGGTTGCCGAGGCTGTAAACCCGCCTCCAGTTGAATACGCCTGGCCCAACGGAGCTGGGATCTTTCTCGAACACGAAGCAGCCATAGCCATCAATGTCAAGAACGCCCCACGCATTGTACTGCATGTGGTTTGATGTAATGGTTTGGTCAATTTGGTATGTGCGAATGAGCATTAAATGACCGCCGTCAGCTGAACGAGCGATAAACCAGCACCCATCGGCTGGTATGATTCCAGGTCCTGGAATCATGAAGGATAGCGCATTTGCGTCTGCTGCAACAATTCAAATTGGAGACTAAAAGGACAAAAATAAATAATCATGTTCAGAGTATGTGTGGAATTAAGATTGTTATAACAGTGACATATATCATAGACAGAGAATTGCAATGCCGTGGTCATAATCATACCCCAAGTTAAAAAAATAAGCCAATGGCTTTCATATTCTAGCAACATGTCATGGTTCAAACATCATGTAACAATGAGAGGAAAACAACTATGACAGCACCTACTCATATTCTACCATAGCACTTACTACTACTATTCTCATATCAAGTCTAAGCAATAACATGCGTTGTTATAAAAATCTAGTAAACGAGAGTAACATATAGCAATCATGATGTTATGCTCATAATATGTATTCTAACAATCATTAGATGCCAATTGTTCTCATATCAACTCTAACAATAACATCTGTGGTCATAAAAATCCAGGAAATGAGAGGAACATATAGCAATGATGTGGTTATAGACATGCTATGCATTCTAAATTTGTAACAAATGAACAGGCAGTCGTATTCATAAGGTAAAGATGAGATGAGATAGAACAATTACACGACGATAGATTCCACCAGTATAGGCAGCCTATCTATGCGTCGACCGCGTAAACGATACCCTCGTGCACTATAGCATCAGACAGAAATGTTGCCTCAACAGGATTGATGATGAGCCATAACCATGTATGGCGACCGGATTCCAGATAGACTAATCCCATGTTGAACAAGGCAATGAGCTTGTAATCCATGTAGTCTTCTGATGGTGTGGGCACTTCGCAGATTACACCTTTCTGCAAACAGAGGTCGAGCCAAAAGCTTGATGCTTCTCGTGCTTAGTAGGCAGGAGTGTCCGGCGGGCCGCGAGTCTCGATGTCGGCGGTATCCAACGATGGAAGGGTGACCTCTCGCTGGGTGTAGATATCCATGAGACGCCACGGACTACCGGTGTGGTGGATGAGGACGATCCAGTTGGCCTTCATGCCCGCCCAGTAGTGGCCGCACATGAAGGACATGTGGACGGGTAGTGGTAGCATGTCGAGGGGCACCACGACAACCTCTATAGGATCGTCAAGTCGGTGTCTGGGCCACCTGCGAGGATCGGGCATCAGCAAGCAGGGTGTCTTGAAAAGAGTCGGCCGGTTGCAGACGAGTAGACGGTACAAAGACACCGAGCATGTGGCCAGACGGACGGTGCTGAGTAGGTCCATACGACTACAGATCTGCTCCAAGAGAACATCGGGGAGGGAATTCCAATTGCGGCTCTGCGTGTCAGTCGATTCTGCCATTGGGGTTTTTGGTGCCTTCGAGCCAGCGGGGAAGTGGATTCGGGCGGGCGAGCGAAGAAGCTTCTCCTTGTGTGGCCGAGCAGTGAGCGGGGGGATATGGTACGCGCGAGCTACCAAGGAAGATGGTGCGGGCGGGCGAGCAGTGAGCGGGGGTAAATGGTGTGCGGTTGACGATGGGGAAGAGAGGAGGAAGAAGAAGAGAGGAGGAAGAAGAGTGGAAGACGGGGAAGAAAGTCCATTAAATCTCAATTCTACTAGTACTACTATCAGGATATAGGCACCGTCCTCCGGAGTGTAAATAGTTACACCGATGACATGTGGGTCTACCACAAGAGGGCCCATATGTCAGTTAATGGAGGACACAGGTGCGTAGGCATATTTGCAGAAGCGTGCTCTACTGGCAAACATGATGGCAGTACTGGGTAAGGCTGATTTAGTAACACCAACACACTGGTTCAGCTTATTAATTACGTGTCCCATCTGCTGCAGCGTGTGTTGTCACTTCACTGCGAAGACTAGTTGAATAGTTCTCTTTGACCGAGATGGGGAATGATGGATCGTGAGGATTTCCTTTCTACAGTATCCCTATGCCTCTACGCTCACTTCACTCATTTTGCTCCGTACCTAGTCACTTGTTGAAATCTGTAGAAAGACAAATACTCCGTATTTGGGAACAGAGGGAGGCTTTTACTTCGTACTGGAGTATTTGGGAACAGAGGGAGTATCACCATATGGAGGGAACAGAGGAAGTTTGAAATATGAACATGTCAATGGGAGGGAGTAAGCCCCATGCATGCATGCATGCATGCAACATGCAACACTCACACGTACTCCACATGGACGCACGCAACACTCATGCACCCATGCGGCACACAACACACGACGCAACACACACGCTCACGCTCAAGTGCTCAACCTACTCCCTACGTCCGTGAAAGACTGTACATTTAGATATTTACACATTGACCAGGGTATAATTAACGCCCAAAAGTAGCAAACTTATGTGTGCATGCGACCATTGAGATAAGAAGATTAAATGAAGGCTGATGCATGCTGTAATTAAGGATAGACATGTAGCCTATACCTACAGCACAAGTTGGTGCATTAGTCAATCAATATCGATTTAGATTAAAGGCTAAATGCATTGGAAGTGTAGATGTACATCATGTACTACTACACTCTTTGTTTTATAGACGATGTACACTCTTTGTTGGAAGGCCGAGGGAGGACACGTGTGTAACGCCCCGGATTCGATGCGCCAGGTGTCTGCCAGTTATTCGCCGTCCTTGCCTTGTCATTTTCTTGCGTGTTGCATTTTATCATGTCATCATGTGCATCTCATTTTGCATACATGTTCGTCTCATGCATCCGACCATTTTCCCCGTTGTCCGTTTTGCAATCCGACACTCCTATGTCCCCCGGCACCCCCTTTTGCCTCTTTTAGTGTGCGGGTGTTAAAAATTCTCGGAATGGACCGAGGTTTGCCAAGCGGCCTTGGCATAGCACCGGTAGACCGCCTGTCAAGTTTCGTGCCATTTGGAGGTCGTTTGATACTCCAACGGTTAACCGGGTAACCGTAAAAGCCCCCTTTTGTCTTGCAGCCCAACACCCCTCCAAAATGGCCCAATAAGCCATCCAAAACCTCTCCATGCTCTCGGTCGTTCGATCACGATCGTGTGGGCAAAAATCTCACTCCATTTGGAGTCTCCTAGCTCCCTCTACCTATATATAGACCTCTCCCTCCGAAATTCCCGTAGTCCAAACCCTAGCCTTCTTCCCTCCGCGCCGCTGGACAAACCTCCCCACCGCGTCGGACATGTCCGCCACCAGCCTCCACGTCACTCGGTCCAATCACGAGGTGACACGTCACCTCCTCCGCCTCCCTCCTCCACTCACAACGCACCACATCAGCGCCCGCGCCGCTCCACTTCGCCGTCGGCCCGCGGGACCCGGATCGGGCCCGCGCGAGCCCGTCTGCGCCGCCGCTCGGCCCGCGTGCGCCTGCGCCACGCCGTCCTCGCCGCGCCGCCGCCTCTGCGCCCTTGTCGCCGGCTTCCACCGCCGCCATCGCCGGCGTCCACCGCCGACCTCGCCGTCCGCTTGGCCCCTCTGGCCACCCGGCGCCGCCGGAGCTCCTCAAGAGCGCCGCCGCACCCGCGCCCTGCGCCTGACTTCCCCGCCGGCCCTGCCTGAGCTCACCGGAGCGCGCCTCGCGCCGCCTCTCCGCCGCCCCTCATCACCGGCAGCCGAGACGCCTCGCCGCGGATCCGGCCGGGATCCGGAGCCCCGACCTCCCCGGCCTTCTCCCGGCCTCCTCCGGCCACCCCTCCCGCTCGCTCCGGCCACCGCAGGCTCGCCGGAGTTCCTCGCCGCCGATCTGCACCGCGCCGTCCCGGGACCCCTTCGCCCCTCCAACCGAACAGCCCGCGGCACCGCTTCGTCCCGCGGGATCCCCTCGTCCACTTTTCCACCGAGGTCCATTTTTCTCCAAGTCCCCGAATCTGTGATATTTTATGCCATGTTCATCATATCATAACTCCATGTATACTGCTTCATTTTGCGTGCATGATATATCAAAATGTTCATCATGAGATGCTCTTCACTTTGTTTTATTGTTCCATGCTTGTTTGAGTCCATCTTGATGCCCTAATCATCGTTGCAAGAGTGCTATATGATGTTAATCTGCTGAAACTGTTATAACTTGGTGTTTTGTCATTTTTGTTGCATTTGATGTGTGCATTTTATGAGCTGGATGTCTACATGAGTTTTGATATATGACATGCCATATTTACAGGGGTGCTATCCATGTATTTTTGTGAGTCTTGTACTGAGTGCATCGAGCTTGTTAAGTAGGGTACTCGCTGTTGCTGTATTGCTTGTCTGAATCTGTTATATCATGATACTATGTAAACCTGCTGCTACTAATCATTTTATGCATAATATGGAGATGTTCACTAAGTATGATTTGTTATACATGTATTGCTATATCCATTCACGCCCATGGTTGCATTTATAGCCTGCTGTAACTTGTTGTTATCTTGCTGCAAACTTGCTAAATAATGTTGCTGTCAGCCTGTTAACCTGAAGTTCAGTTTTGCCATGTGTTTTGCTAGTGATCCATGCACCCTATGGACTTGCTCTTGCCATGCTTAGCTTCATAAGCATGTATTCTTACTGTTGGTCACCTTGTCATGCCATGTATTGCTCTGTGGTGAGTGGTTGAAGCTCACCAACATGCCTACTTATCGTTGTTCCTGCCATGTATAAATCTGTCATATCTTTTGCTATGTTTACATGGGTGCCATCATATCTTCTGATCCTTTTTGGTTCATGGTCAGTAAAGGATTTGTTCTATGTAATAATTAGATTCATGCCATGCCTTTGTTTGACATGATAAGTTCCTGTAACATGTTGTTTGATAGCTCTAAACATTGCAACCTGATGTTATTTCTGCAAAGTCTGAAACTGTTAATATATGCAATCTTGCCATGTGTTTTTGAGCATATTCTAATGATTTCTGGAGATAGCTCAGTGTTCATGTTTTGCCATGCTTTACCTGTACTTCATGACCATGCCTTTGTTATTATGTTGAGGTGTTGTAGCATATTGTTTTGATGCTTGCTAGATGCCTAGTTGCTGTTTTGGACAACTTGGCCTTTAAACTTGTATAGAGTGTATGTGTTGAATTGTTGCTCCGTTTTGAGTGTGCTCTATATGAAACTTGCTTGATTTTGCATGAAGTTTCATATTATCATGTTGCATCCTTGTTTTGAGGTGTTTGTTTGATGTTTGGGTGCATTTTGCATCAATGCCATGCTTAACTGTTTTGCTCATATCTTCTAGGCCGTAGCTCCGAATCTAATGAACTTTATATGTAACTTGACTAGAATCTCGTGTAGATCATCTTGGTGCATCTTAACTTGCTGTTTAACAACTTGAACATAAGGTTTATTCAGTTCTGGACCAATTTCCAAATTTGCATACGAGGACTTACCGAAATTGTTATATGTTGTTTCCGGCCTCATTTAAACTTGCTTTGATGTGTTGCTCTTGTTTGCATCATCTCTTGCCATGAGTAGCTGCATATAGCCTTGTCATGCATCATACTTGGTTGAGCATCATGTCTTGTTATGTGTGGTGTGTTTACCATGTTGTGTGCTTCTTCTCAATAGTTCCTATTTTCGTTGCGATCGTGAGGATTCGTTCGTCTACGCTTGGTTCATCTTCGTGGCTTCATCTTCTTCATGGACTCGTTCTTCTTCCTAGCGGGATTTCAGGCAAGATGACCGCTACCCTGGATCTCACTACTATCATTGCTATGCTAGTTGCTTTGTTCTATCGCTTTGCTGCGCTACCTATCTTTTGCTCTTCAAGCCTCCCAAATTGCCATGTCAGCCTCTAACCTTTTTCACCCTTCCTAGCAAACTGTTGTTTGGCTATGTTACCGCTTTGCTCAGCCCCTCTTATAGCGTTGTTAGTTGCAGGTGAAGTTGAAGATTACTCCATGGTGGACAGGATTTTGTTGGGATATCACAATATCTCTTATTTAATTAATGCATCATATATTTGGTAAAGGGTGGAAGGGTCGGCCTTATGCCTGGTGTTTTGTTCCACTCTTGCCGCCCTAGTTTCCGTCATACCGGTGTTATGTTCCCGGATTTTGCGTTCCTAACGTGGTTGGGTGATTTATGGGACCCCCTTGACAGTTTGCTTTGAATAAAACTCCTCCAGCAAGGCCCAACCTTGGTTTTACCATTTGCCTCACCACCACCTACATTTCCCTTGGGAGTAATTAACCCAAGGGTCAGCTTTATTATAGCCCCCCCGGGCCAATGCTTGTCTAAGTGTTGGTCCGACCTAGAGCCACTTGCAGCGCCACCTCGGGGAAACTTGAGGGTTGGTTTTAGTTGTACGTAGTGTTCATCTGGTGTTGCCCTGAGAACGAGATATGTGCAGCTCCTATCGGGATTGTCGGCGCATCGGGCGGTCTTGCTGGTCTTGTTTTACCATTGTCGAAATGTCTTGTAAACCGGGATTCCGAGACTGATCGGGTCTTCCTGGGAGAAGGTATATCCTTTGTTGATCGCGAGAGCTTATCATGGGCTAAGTTGGGACACCCCTGCAGGGTATAAACTTTCGAAAGCCGTGCCCGTGGTTATGTGGTAGATGGGAATTTGTTAATATCCGGTTGTAGATAACTTGACACCAGATCCGAATTAAAACGCATCAACCGCGTGTGTAGCCGTGATGGTCTCTTTTCGACGGAGTCCGGGAAGTGAACACGGTTTCTGGGTTATGTTTGACGTAAGTAGGAGTTCTGGATCACCTCTTGATCATTGCTAGTTGACGACCGTTCCTTTGCTTCTCTTCTCGCTCTTATTTGCGTATGTTAGCCACCATATATGCTTAGTCGCTGCTGCAACCTCACCACTTTACCCCTTCCTTTCCCTTTAAGCTTTGCTAGTATTGATACCCATGGTAATGGGATTGCTGAGTCCTCGTGCTCATAGATTACTACAACAATAGTTGCAGGTACAGGTTATGCGATGATCATGACGCGAGAGCGATGCTTGCTTGTTTCGGAGTTCTTCTTCTGCTTCTTCTTTGATCAGGGGATAGGTTCCAGGTCGGCAGCCTGGGCTAGCAGGGTGGATGTCGTTTGAGCTTCTGTTTGTGTTTCATCCGTAGTCGGATGTTGCTCTTATGTATGATGTACTGTTGTATTCGTGTGGCATGGTGTGCCTTATGTATGTATCCCCATCTATTTTGTAATGTTGATGTAATGATATCCACCTTGCAAAAGCGTTTCAATATGCGGGTCTATCCTTGGTGGTACCTTTGAGTTCCTTTTGGATAGGGTCGCATATTGGGCGTGACAAGTTGGTATCAGAGCCTCGACCGACCATAGGAGCCCCCTTGATTGATCGTGTAGTTTGGCCGTTGTTGAGTCTAGAAGAAAACTTTTTTCCGGAGTCTAGTTATATCGGAGAGTAGGAATTCTTTTTACTCCTCAGCCCCCTTCGTCACTCTGGTGAGGAATCTTGACATAGGTGTTTTGAATTACTCCTCTTCCCGTTCAAATTTTTCTTTAGGATCACGCGGTTAGTTCTCGTTCATTGTCCGTCCTCTTTTCAATCCGGCGCACTTCTCTTCGAGTGGATTCGACCCTCTTTGTCTTTTGCGAGATCAATCCTCAGCCTCTTTTCAATCGATGTTGTTTTTCCCCATCCGAAGTTGTCTTTGTTTTTCCCACCCGCCCACCCTTCTTCCTCTCGGAACCGGAGTCCGTAATCGAGTATCCATCCTACTCGTGCGAAGTCTTTGCTTTCTTTCCTCAATTATTTCAACCGGTGTTTTCTCTTCAAGATATTTGTCGGTTCCCCCTTCCAAGTTGCCTTTGTTTTCTCGCCCTCCCACCCTCTTCTTCCCGGAGCCCGAGTCTCTTTCGAGCATCAATTTCATTCATACGGAGTCTCTTCAGTCTTCCCTCAATTATTTCAACCAGTGAATTCTCGTCTCGTTCGTCACTCTTCATCCCTTTCTTTTTCCGGTGCATTCAATTCAAGTTTTTCGGGTTGATCATATTCTTTTCCCTCGGATCAAATGTTTTACCCTTGCTCGGTCGACTCTCGCCAGTTTATCCTTCCGGAGTGTTCAAGACATCTCAGGAGATTCATCAATGTTCCAATTAATTCGAGGTTATTACCTCATTCAAATATTTCAATCATTCCGGTGCATCATCTACCTCTTCAACATCCCTTTCCAACGGTGTTTTCTTCAGTGGGCCCTAACCCACAGGTCTTTTCCCAGGATCTTACCTAACTCTTCTAATTTCCCGGAGCTATTCCCAAATTCTTTTCAAGTGTGACGTAAGAATGGATTCCATCAGTCACATGCCTTCTCCAAGAGCGCTTTCAAATTCTTTTCATTGTTGGCTCAACCTTTCGGTTTTCATTCTCCCGGAGTATCTCAGTAATTTTGGTGGTGTTTCCCATCGTCATTTGAAGACCGAAGAAGAGTTTTTTTCCCCTCTAAATCTTGCCCGTTCTCTCAAAGTTTCGTGGTTCTAGCTTAATGTTATCCTTGCGAATTATTCCATTTGTCAGATATTCTTTTCTTACCCATCCAGAGTATGTCAGAAGTTGTTTTCCCGTTTCTTTTCACCAGAGGCCATCATCCCAGAAGAATTATTCGTCCTCACATTTCAGCTACCGTTATCCAATTATCCCGGTGCTTCGTTCAAGTGTTCTTTAATCAGCTCAGGATCTCTTTGTTCTTTTGTATCTAAATCCCCTCTAGCTTATTTGTTCTTCTAATTATTCCCAGTGATTCATTCTCTTTCATCAGTCATTTTAGAATTCTTATGGTGGTTCGTTCAAGATTCTTTTCCGTGTTTATTATATTAATCCATTCGTTCTTTTCAAACCTACCGGTGGTTCATGAAGACCTTCTCAAGTTTGCGATATGTCACTTCTCAATCCTTTTCAAGAAGAATAAGTAGTATGCAAAATCCATTGCTTGTCATCAATTTAATTTGATGAAGGATAAGCATACAATAAATCTTATTCTTATTTCCTCAAAGTGAGTAATCCCTTCCTTCGGAGTCTCTTCGTGATGAATAAACTCTAGTTCCAAGTGTTTTCATATTTTCTTTTCCGGAGTTCAAATTTCCCCGGCCATTTCGTCGGAACCTCCATCTAAATCATCGCAAGCCTCATCTTATTCTTTCATCCTTTATTCTATCTCATGATCCTTTTGTTACCGGAGTTCTTCACAGTGGTTCTAAATGATTTAATTCATTCTTCAAGAGTTCATCAAGATTTTGTTGGTGGACTTCAAGTATCTTTTCTTCTCGCATCTCGAAGTGTAATTAATTCTCCGTATTCTTTTGAAGCGGAGTTTTGCATTTCTTCGTTCTTCTCAGCTATTCAATCATTTCCGTTTGTGGCCGGTTATCACCTTATGATCTTGAGATGTTATCCATAAGTCCACAACAATCTTATTCTTTTGTTGTTGAATTTCCAACAACTCCGTTCAATCCTTTCTTCTAAGGTTGCTTTCTAGTTCATTCGTGGTAGAAGATGTCATCTTCTTCTCCATTCTTTTCTTTCAACTTTTTTTTCAATTCTTCCGGAGGCATTGTGTTGTTCCTCTCGTCAACTATCATTCCATTTTGTCAATCTCAGTTCCAAATCTTTCCATCTTTCAGCCAGAGTGCTGCCTAAATCCTTTCATTCTTATTTGTTTCTTATCTCGTTCTAACCGGAGTGGTTCCATAGTCTATCTGATTCTGTGAGCTTTCGATTCTCATCATTCTCGTCGTTCCTCTCTTCTTATCGAGTGCTCCCTATTCTTTGATTCTTCTCTTGAGTCTTGTTTCACTCATCCCTTTTCCCTTCTGTCTCGGTTCTAAGATCTCGGGACGAGATCTCTTGTTAGTGGAGGAGTGTTGTAACGCCCCGGATTCGATGCGCCAGGTGTCTGCCAGTTATTCGCCGTCCTTGCCTTGTCATTTACTTGCGTGTTGCATTTTATCATGTCATCATGTGCATCTAATTTTGCATACGTGTTCGTCTCATGCATCCGACCATTTTCCCTGTTGTCCGTTTTGCAATCCGACACTCCTATGTCCCCCGACGCCCCCTTTTGCCTCTTTTCGTGTGCGGGTGTTAAACATTCTCGGAATGGACCGAGGTTTGCCAAGCGGCCTTGGTATAGCACCGGTAGACCGCCTGTCAAGTTTCGTGCCATTTGGAGGTCGTTTGATACTCCAACGGTTAACCGGGTAGCCGTAAAAGCCCATTTTGTCTTGCAGCCCAACACCCCTCCAAAGTGGCCCAATAACCCATCCAAAACCTCTCCATGCTCTTGGTCGTTTGATCATGATCATGTGGGCAAAAACCGCACTCCATTTGAGTCTCCTAGCTCCCTCTACCTATATATAGACCTCCCCCTCTGAAATTCCCGCAGTCCAAACCCTAGCCTTCTTCCCTCCGCGCCGCTGGACAAACCTCCCCACCGCGTCGGACATGTCCGCCGCCAGCCTCCACGTCACTCGGTCCAATCACGAGGTGACACGTCACCTCCTCCGCCTCCCTCCTCCACTCACAGCACGCCACATCAGCACCCGCACCGCCCCACTTCGTCGCCGGCCCGCGGGACCCGGATCGGGCCCTCGCGAGCCCATCCGCGCTGCCGCTCGGCCCGCGTGCGCCTGCGCCCCGCCGTCCTTGCCGCGCCGCCGCCTCCGCGCCCTCATCGCCGGCTTCCACCGCCGCCATCGCCGGCGTCCACCGCTCGGCCCCTCCGGCCACCCGGCGCCGCCGGAGCTCCTTAAGAGCGCCGCCGCGCCCGCGCCCTGCGCCTGCCTTCCCCGCCGGCCCTGCCCGCGCTCACCGGAGTGCGCCTCGCGCCGCCTCTCCGCCGCCCCTCATCGCCGGCAGCCGAGCCGCCTCGCTGCGGATCCGGCCAGGATCCAGAGCCCCGACCTCCCCGGCCTTCTCCCGGCCTCCTCCGGCCACCCCTCCCGCTCGCTCCGGCCACCGCGGGCTCGCCGGAGTTCCTCGCCGCCAATCTGCACCGCGCCGTCCCGGGACCCCTTCGCCCCTCCAACCGAACAGCCCACGGCACCGCTTCGTCCCGCGGGATCCCCTCGTCCACTTTTCCACCGAGGTCCATTTTTCTCTAAGTCCCCGAATCTGTGATATTTTATGCCATGTTCTTTGTATCATAACTCCATGTATACTGCTTCATTTTGCGTGCATGATATATCAAAATGTTCATCATGAGATGCTCTTCACTTTGTTCTATTGTTCCATGCTTGTTTGAGTCCATCTTGATGCCCTAATCATCGTTGCAATAGTGTTATATGATGTTAATCTGCTGAAAGTGTTATAACTTGGTGTTTTGTCATTTTTGTTGCATTTGATGTGTGCATCTTATGAGCTTCATGTCTACATGAGTTTTGATCTATGACATGCCATCTTTACATGGGTGCTATCCATGTATTTTTGTGAGTCTTGTACTGAGTGCATCGAGCTTGTTAAGTAGGGTACTTGCTGCTGCTGTATTGCTTGTCTGAATCTGTTATATCATGATGCTATGTAAACCTGCTGCTACTAGTCATTCTATGCATAATCTGGAGATGTTGCTGTCAGCCTGTTAACATGAAGTTCAGTTTTGCCATGTGTTTTGCTAGTGATCCATGCACCCTATGGACTTGCTCTTGCCATGCTTAGATTCATAAGCATGTATTCTTAATGTTGGTCACCTTGTCATGCCATGTATTGCTCTGTGGTGAGTGGTTCAAGCTCACCAACATGCCTACTTATCGTTGTTCCTGCCATGTATAAATCTGTCATATCTTTTGCTATGTTTACATGGGTGCCATCATATCTTCTGATCCTTTTTGGTTCATGGTCAGTAAAGGACTTTTGTTCTATGTAATAATTAGATTCATGCCATGCCTTTGTTTGACATGATAAGTTCCTGTAACATGTTGTTTGATAGCTCTAAACATTGCAACCTGATGTTATTTCTGCAAAGTCTGAAACTGTTAATATATGCAATCTTGCCATGTGTTTTTGAGCATATTCTAATGATTTCTGGAGATAGCTCAGTGTTCATGTTTTGCCATGCTTTACCCGTACTTCATGACCATGCCTTTTGTTATTATGTTGAGGTGTTGTAGCATATCGTTTTGATGCTTGCTAGATGCCTAGTTGCTGTTTTGGACAGCTTGGCCTTTAAACTTGTATAGAGTGTATGTGTTGAATTGTTGCTCCGTTTTGAGTGTGCTCTATATGAAACTTGCTTGATTTTGCATGAAGTTTCATATTATCATGTTGCATCCTTGTTTTGAGGTGTTTGTTTGATGTTTGGGTGCATTTTGCATCAATGCCATGCTTAACTGTTTTGCTCATATCTTCTAGGCCGTAGCTCCGAATCTAATGAACTTTATATGTAACTTGACTAGAATCTCGTGTAGATCATCTTGGTGCATCTTAACTTGCTGTTTAACAACTTGAACATAAGGTTTATTCAGTTCTGGACCAATTTCCAAATTTGCATATGAGGACTTACCAGAATTGTTATATGTTGTTTCCGGCCTCATTTAAACTTGCTTTGATGTGTTGCTCTTGTTTGCATCATCTCTTGCCATGAGTAGCTGCATATAGCCTTGTCATGCATCATACTTGGTTGAGCATCATGTCTTGTTATGTGTGGTGTGTTTACCATGTTGTGTGCTTCTTCTCAATAGTTCCTATTTTCGTTGCGATCGTGAGGATTCGTTCGTCTACGCTTGGTTCGTCTTCGTGGCTTCATCTTCTTCATGGACTCGTTCTTCTTCCTAGCGGGATTTCAGGCAAGATGACCGCTACCCTGGATCTCACTACTATCATTGCTATGCTAGTTGCTTTGTTCTATCGCTTTGCTGCGCTACCTATCTTTTGCTCTTCAAGCCTCCCAAATTGCCATGTCAGCCTCTAACCTTTTTCACCCTTCCTAGCAAACTGTTGTTTGGCTATGTTACCGCTTTGCTCAGCCCCTCTTATAGCGTTGTTAGTTGCAGGTGAAGTTGAAGATTACTCCATGGTGGACAGGATTTTGTTGGGATATCACAATATCTCTTATTTAATTAATGCATCATATATTTGGTAAAGGGTGGAAGGGTCGGCCTTATGCCTGGTGTTTTGTTCCACTCTTGCCGCCCTAGTTTCCGTCATACCGGTGTTATGTTCCCGGATTTTGCGTTCCTAACGTGGTTGGGTGATTTATGGGACCCCCTTGACAGTTTGCTTTGAATAAAACTCCTCCAGCAAGGCCCAACCTTGGTTTTACCATTTGCCTCACCACCACCTACATTTCCCTTGGGAGTAATTAACCCAAGGGTCAGCTTTATTATAGCCCCCCGGGCCAATGCTTGTCTAAGTGTTGGTCCGACCTAGAGCCACTTGCAGCGCCACCTCGGGGAAACTTGAGGGTTGGTTTTAGTTGTACGTAGTGTTCATCTGGTGTTGCCCTGAGAACGAGATATGTGCAGCTCCTATCGAGATTGTCGGCGCATCGGGCGGTCTTGCTGGTCTTGTTTTACCATTGTCGAAATGTCTTGTAAACCGGGATTCCGAGACTGATCGGGTCTTCCTGGGAGAAGGTATATCCTTTGTTGATCGCGAGAGCTTATCATGGGCTAAGTTGGGACACCCCTGCAGGGTATAAACTTTCGAAAGCCGTGCCCGTGGTTATGTGGTAGATGGGAATTTGTTAATATCCGGTTGTAGATAACTTGACACCAGATCTGAATTAAAACGCATCAACCGTGTGTGTAGCCGTGATGGTCTCTTTTCGACGGAGTCCGGGAAGTGAACACGGTTTCTGGGTTATGTTTGACGTAAGTAGGAGTTCTGGATCACCTCTTGATCATTGCTAGTTGACGACCATTCCTTTGCTTCTCTTCTCGCTCTTATTTGCGTATGTTAGCCACCATATATGCTTAGTCGCTGCTGCAACCTCACCACTTTACCCCTTCCTTTCCCTTTAAGCTTTGCTAGTATTGATACCCATGGTAATGGGATTGCTGAGTCCTTGTGCTCACAGATTACTACAACAACAGTTGCAGGTACATGTTATGCGATGATCATGACGCGAGAGCGATGCTTGCTTGTTTCGGAGTTCTTCTTCTGCTTCTTCTTTGATCAGGGGATAGGTTCCAGGTCGGCAGCCTGGGCAAGCAGGGTGGATGTCGTTTGAGCTTCTGTTTGTGTTTCATCCGTAGTCGGATGTTGCTCTTATGTATGATGTATTGTTGTATTCGTGTGGCATGGTGTGCCTTATGTATGTATCCCCATCTATTTTGTAATGTTGATGTAATGATATCCACCTTGCAAAAGCGTTTCAATATGCGGGTCTATCCTTGGTGGGACCTTCGAGTTCCTTTTGGATAGGGTCGCATATTGGGTGTGACAACGTGCATGCACTCACATACACAGCTAGGGCGGTTCGGGCGCAAGGGTTGGACTCGTGTGGCGCCTGTGTAAAGTTTTGTTTAACTGATTTCTTTGCTCCGCCAACTGACAGGTGGGACCCAGAAACCAGGTGACAATTTAACCAGTCAACAAAGTGCCATGTCGACTATGTGGCCGGTCAGTAGGGTGCAACACGGTGCTCTATGATGAGCTAGTGATCGTATAATCGACGCAAAACTATATATAGTGACCGTAAAGAGCGTACTGTTACATACGTTGACTGCCAGTGTATTTTTCTCGTTTCAAATTAAGCCATATTAATCGGAAAGGACGCAGTATGGACTACTACTAGTACTAGTACTGCTTTGATGTGTCCCGTCAACTCACCGAACGAGGAGAAGCTTGCTTACAACGCCTCTCCCTCGCCCACGCACGCAGTGGTTCGCAGGACGAGGAGAGGGTTTTGACTACAGCGCCCTCTCCCTCTTCCTCTCCCTCGCCCTCGCCCTCACCCTCACGGTGGACGTGCAACAGTTCAATCGGTGTCAGATTGCCAGACGCATATTGTACTGTAGTATCATCATTGTTGGACCTTCCGAAGAGGCGAAGAGGCAAGTGCAAGGTTCACACGAGTATGAACTGTTGAACCTCCCGAAGAGGCAAAGAGCCAAGCGCAAGGTTTTATAGGAGTTGTCGTCCTAGTAGGAGTGTACTACAACTATAGCGAACGATGCTACTGTATGATGCCGCAACGTCACGTATATCCAAAGCTGTGCCACCTTTTTTTCTCAAAGAGCGTGTTGGAGCCCGTGCAACAACCACACAAGTTGCATGTACACATAACACATTTACTAGTAATAAATTCTAAAGGACAAATGCCAGTATGCCACACAAGTTCATCTCCAATTCATGTGATAAATTTGTGCACGACTAGTCTACATATATTCACAGCGCTATGATGACCCACAAGTATATGGGATCTATTGTAGTCCTTTCGATAAGTAAGAGTGTCGAATCCAACGAGGAGCAGAAGGAAATGATAAGCGGTTTTCAGCAAGGTATTCTCTGCAAGTACTGAAATAAGTGGTAACAGATAGTTTTGTGATAAGATAAATTGTAACGAGCAACAAGTAACAAAAGTAAATAAAGTGCAGCAAGGTGGCCCAATCCTTTTTGTAGCAAAGGACAAGCCTGGACAAACTCTTATAATAGGAAAAGCGCTCCCGAGGACACATGGGAATATCGTCAAGCTAGTTTTCATCACGCTCATATGATTCGCGTTCGGTACTTTGATAATTTGATATGTGGGTGGACCGGTGCTTCGGTGCTGTTCTTACTTGAACAAGCATCCCACTTATGATTAACCTCTATTGCAAGCATCCGCAACTACAACAAAAGTATTAAGGTAAACCTAACCATAGCATGAAACATATGGATCCAAATCAGCCCCTTACAAAGCAACGCGTAAACTAGGGTTTAAGCTTCTGTCACTCTAGCAACCCATCATCTACTTATTACTTCCCAATGCCTTCCTCTAGGCCCAAATAATGGTGAAGTGTTATGTAGTCTACGTTCACATAACACCACTAGAGGTTAGACAACATACATCTTATCAAAATATCGAACGAATACCAAATTCACATGACTACTAATAGCAAGACTTCTCCCTTGTCCTCAGGAACAAACGTAATTATTCACAAAGCATATTCATGTTCATAATCAGAGGGGTAATAATGTGCATAAAGGATCTGAACATATGATCTTCCACCAAATAAACCAACTAGCATCAACTACAAAGAGTAATCAACACTACTAGCAACCTACTAGCACCAATCCCGGACTTGGAGACAAGAATTGGATACAAGAGATGAACTAGGGTTTGGAGATGAGATGGTGCTGGTGAAGATGTTGATGGAGATTGCCCTCTCCCGATGAGAGGAGCGTTGGTGATGATTTCCCCCTCCCGGAGGGAAGTGTCCCCGGCAGAACAGCTCTGCCGGAGCCCTAGATTGGTTCCGCCAAGGTTCTGCCTCGTGGCGGTGGAGTCTCGTCCCGAAAGGTTGCCCTCTATTTTTTTCTCATCGAAAGACTTCATATAGGAGAAGATGGACGCCGGAGAGCCACCAGGGGGCCCACGAGGTAGGGTGGCGCGCCCAAGGGGGCGCCCCCACCCTCGTGAGAAGGGTATGGGCCCCCTGGCTTTCATCTTTGGCGACAATTTTTCTTTATTTATTTTAAGGTATTCCGTGGAGTTTGAGGACTTTTGGAGTTGCGCAGAATAGTCCTTCAATATTTGCTCCTTTTCCAGCCCAGAATTCCAATTGCCGGCATTCTCCCTCTTCATGTAAACCTTGTAAAATAAGAGAGAATAGCCATAAGTATTGTGACATAACGTGAATAGTAGCCCATAATGCAATAAATATTGACATAAAAGCATGATGCAAAATGGACATATCAACTCCCCCAAGCTTAGACCTCGCTTGTCCTCAAGCGAAAAGCCGATAACAATAAATATATCCTCATGTTTAGAGGTAGAGGCGTCGATACAAATAAAATACGGACATGAAGGCATCATGATTATTTCATAACAGCAACATATACATATTTCGTCATATGATTACTCAAGTTCGAGTGATGATCTTTTCACAAAGCCAAAGTATGAATCAGAAACCTTATTGAGCACCAACAAATTATAATCCCAGTCATTGAAGCAATTGCAATTTATCATAACATCGGAAAGAGTCTATGTCAGAGCTTAAGAGCAAGTCCAGATACTCAACTATCACTTAGTCCTTCATTATTGCTAACACTCATTCAATACTTGTGGTTACGGAGTTTTAACCGGACACAGAGAAAGATAGGGGCTTATAGTTTTGCCCCACAACCTTTTACCTCAAGGGTAATGTCAACAATAATAATTCATGCTCGCCCACATCCAATTATATATATATATATATATATATATATATATATATATATCATGTTCTTTCCAACATGCTGAGCTTGCCAAAGGATAAAAAAAAAGGGAAAGGTGAAGATCACCATGATTATTGCATAAGGTAGAGGATAATAATAAAAGATAGGCCCTTCGCAGAGGGAAGCAGAGGTTGCCATGTGCGTTTAGGGTTGATGCACAAAATCTTAATGCAAAAGAACGTCACTTTATATTGCCCCTTGTATGTGAACCTTTATTATGCAGTCCGTCGCTTTTATTGCATCCACAACAAGTTCGTACAAAGTTTATTTTCTCTGCACTAATAAGTCATGCATATTTAGAGAGCAATTTTTATTGCTTGCACCGATGCCAACTTACTTGAAGGATCTTACTCAATCCATAGGTAGATATGGTGGACTCTCATGGCAAAACTAGTTTAAGGGTATTTGGAAGCACAAGTAGTATTTCTACTTAGTGCTGAGAATTTGGCTAGCGTGAGGGGGGAAAGGCAAGCTCAACATGGTAGAGGATCCATGACAACATACTTTATCTCAGATGTAAGAAAACATAACTCATTATGTTGTCTTCCTTGTCCAACCTCAACTCTTTAGCATGTCATATTTTAATGAGTGCTCCCAATCATAAAAGATGTCAATGATAATATATCTATATGTGAAACCTCTCTTTCCTTATTACTTCCTATTAATTGCAACGATGACCAAAGCTATATCTGCCAACTCCCAACAACTCTAAATCATCATACTCTTTCTATGTGAAGTCATTACTTTCAATAAGATCAATATGAACTCTTTGATTCTTTTTATTCTTTTTCTTCTAATCACCCAAGATCATGGCAAAATACTCAAGCCCTTGACTCAACACTAATCTTTATTATATAGCTCACAGACTCGATTACAAAGAAGGATCATAAAGCAAAACTCAAAACTAGATCATGACATGACTTTATTCTACTAAATCAAGATACTACTAATAGGATCGAACTAAGAAAAATGGTAAAGATAGGAGTTGTGATGGTGATACGATACCAGGGCACCTCCCCCAAGCTTCACAGTTGCCAAGGGGAGTGCCCATACCCATGTGATTATGTCTCCTTCTTTGTTGTTCGCGGTGGAGGTGTTGTTGATGATGGAGTTGTTGCATTTTTCTTCTCTAGCTTGCGTCTCAGGCTAAAATTTTCATCCCTCAGATCCTCATTCTCGAGCTCAAGTTTCATTATCTTTTTGCATAGTGTTGCCTTGCTATCCTGCAAAAAACAAGGTGGGATAGATTGAACCTTATGGAGGCTTGACTTCTTGAACTCCACATGCATATCACCAGGTTGAGGTAGGGGATAGTCCTCTTCTTCGGAACTCGTTTCCTCTTTCCTCTTTGGATCATAGTCTTCCTCTTCCTCCGTGGTCCAGCCATAATGCTCCACATCCCCATATACTTTTGGATTTGCAATATAATCAGCCATTTAGCTCTCTCCCTCTGAGTCTTGGGAAGACATCTTGCTCTAATCTGCAGCAGCAATAGCTCGAAACTAAAACAGAGGATATTTGCGTGATACGAGAGTCAAAACCTTCGGGAGTATATATAATGAATTTTTACCAACCAAAATATGTATCGTGCAAGGAAACAGAGTCCGAAGGGCACACGAGGTGCTCACGACGTAGGGGGGGCGCGCCCAGGGGGGTAGGGCACGCCTTTCACCCTCGTGGAGGCCTCGTGTCCTCCCCGGACTGCTACTTATTTTTCTATTTTTCTAAATATTCCAAAACGGAGAAATATTGCCTTAGAAATTGTTTTGGAGTCGGTTTACTTACCGTACCACATACCTATTCCTTTTCGGAGTCTGGAACATTCTGGAAAGTGTCCCTTATGTATTCCTCCGGGGTTACGGTTTCAATAATATTAGTTTCAACATTTATAGGATTACCTGAGATATAGTGTTTAATCCTTTGACCATTTACCACCTTCGGATTTGTGCCTGCGAAGTTGTTGATTTTTATGGCACCGGAACGATAGACCTCCTCGATAACGTAAGGACCTTCCCATTTGGAGAGAAGTTTTCCTGCAAAAAATCTTAAACAAGAGTTGTATATAAATACATAATCACCTACATTAAACTCACGCTTTTGTATCCTTTTGTCATGCCATCTTTTAACCTTTTCTTTAAACAACTTGGCATTTTCATAAGCTTGGGTTCTCCATTCATCAAGTGAGCCAATATCAAATAACCTCTTCTCATCGGCAAGTTTGAAATCATAGTTGAGCTCTTTAATAGGCCAATATGCCTTATGTTCTAGTTCGAGAGGTAAGCGACATGCTTTTCCATAAACCATTTTATACGGAGACATGCCCATAGGATTCTTATATGCAGTTCTATAGGCCCATAATGCATCATCAAGTTTCTTGGACCAATTCTTTCTAGACCTATTGACAGTCTTTTGCAAAATTAATTTGAGCTCTCTATTGCTCAATTCTACCTGACCACTAGACTGCGGGTGATATGGAGATGCAATTCTATGATTAACGTCGTATTTAGCAAGCATCTTACGGAAAGCACCATGAATAAAGTGTGAACCACCATCAGTCATTAAGTATCTAGGGACTCCAATCCTCGGAAAAATAACTTCCTTAAGCATTTTTAATAGAGGTGTTATGATCAGCACTACTAGTTGGAATAGCTTCTACCCACTTAGTAACGTAATCAACAGCAACTAAAATATGAGTATATCCATTAGAGGCAGGAAAAGGTCCCATATAATCAAAGCCCCAAACATCAAATGGTTCAATAACAAGTGAATAATTCATAGGCATTTCTTGACGTCTACTAATATTACCAATTCTTTGACATTCGTCACAAGACAAAACAAACTTACGGGCATCCTTGAAGAGAGTAGGCCAATAAAAACCGGATTGCAATACCTTATGTGCAGTTCTATCTCCAGTGTGGTGTCCTCCATAAGCCTCGGAGTGACACTTGTGTAGGATCTGTTCCTGTTCATGCTCAGGTACACAACGTCTAATAACACCATCTACTCCTTCTTTATAAAGATGTGGGTCATCCCAAAAGTAATGTCGCAAGTCATAGAAAAACTTTCTGTTTTGTTGGTATGTGAAGCTAGGTGGTATAAATTTAGCAACAATATAATTAGCATAATCAGCATACCATGGAGTGCTACGAGAAGTGCTTATGACATTTAATTGTTCATCAGGAAAGCTATCATCAATAGGTAGTGGGTCATCAAGAACATTCTCTAACCTAGATAAGTTGTCTGCAACGGGGTTCTCAGCTCCTTTTCTATCAACAATATGCAAATCAAATTCTTGAAGCAAGAGAACCCATCTAATGAGTCTAGGTTTTGCATCTTTCTTTTCCATAAGATATCTAATAGCAGCATGATTTGTGTGAATAGCTACTTTAGAATCAACAATATAGTGTCTGAATTTATCACAAGCAAATACAACTGCTAAAAGTTCCTTTTTGGTAGTAGCATAATTTATTTGAGCACTGTCTAGAGTCTTACTAGCATAATGGATAACATTTAATTTCTTATCAACTCTTTGCCCTAGAACAGCACCTACAACATAATCGCTAGCATCACACATAATTTCAAAGGGTAAATTCCAATCAGGTGGCTGAACAATAGGTGCAGAGACTAATGCTTTCTTAAGTATTTCAAATGCTTCTACACAATCATCATCAAAGACAAATGGTACATCTTTTTGTAATAAATTAGTCAGAGGCCGAGAGATTTTTGAGAAGTCCTTAATGAACCTCCTATAAAATCTGGCATGACCAAGGAAACTTCTTATACCTTTGATGTCCTTGGGACATGTCATCTTTTCAATAGTGTCAACCTTGGCTTTATCCACTTCAATACCTCTTTCAGAAACTTTGTGCCCCAAGACAATACCTTCATTAACCATAAAGTGGCACTTTTCCCAATTCAAGACAAGATTAGTTTCTTCGCATCTCTGCAAAACTCGAGCAAGATTGCTCAAGCAATCATCAAAAGAGGAACCATAGACGGAAAAGTCGTCCATGAAAACCTCACAAATTTTCTCGCAAAAGTCAGAGAATATAGCCATCATGCATCTTTGAAAGGTAGCAGGTGCATTACATAAACCAAAAGGCATATGTCTATAAGCAAAAGTACCAAAAGGGCATGTAAAAGTAGTCTTTGATTGATCTTTAGCTGACACAGGTATTTGAGAAAAACCAGAATAACCATCTAGAAAGCAATAGTGTGTATGTTTGCATAATCTTTCTAGCATTTGATCAATAAAAGGTAAGGGGTAATGATCTTTCTTAGTAGCCTTATTTAATTTGTGAAAATCAATTACCATCCTATAACCTGTGATAATTCTTTGCGGAATCAATTCATCTTTATCATTAGGGACAACAGTAATACCTCCCTTCTTAGGGACACAATGGACATGACTTACCCACTGACTATCAGCAATGGGATAAATTATACCTGCCTCCAGAAGCTTGAGTATTTCCTTTCTTACCACTTCTTTCATTTTAGGATTCAAACATCGTTGAGGATCACAAACTGGTTTGGCATCAGCTTCCAAATTTATTTTATGTTGATATAGAGTGGGACTGATGCCTTTAAGATCATCTAGAGTATATCCAATAGTAGCACGGTGCTTCTTCAGAGTTTTCAATAATCTTTCTTCTTCATGCTCTGAAAGGTTAGCACTAATAATGACAGGATATATTTTCTTTTCATCAAGATAAGCATATTTAAGATTATCAGACAACGGTTTAAGCTCAAACACGGGATCACCCTTGGGTGGAGGAGGATCCCCTAGGATTTCAACAGGCAAATTGTGTTGCAGAATAGGTTCCTGTTTAAAGAATACTTCATCTATTTCCCTTCTTTCATTCATGAACATATCATTTTCATGGTCTAGCAAATAGTGTTCTAAAGGATCACTAGGAGGTACAACAATAGAAGCAAGACCAATAATTTCATCCTTACTAGGTAATTCTTCCTCGCGATGTTGTTTACTAAATTTAGAGAAATTAAACTCATGAACCATATCATCCAAGCCAACAGTAACAACATTCTTTTTGCAGTCTATCGTAGCATTAACAGTATTCAAGAAGGGTCTACCAAATATAATGGGACAAAAGCTATCTTGTGGAGAACCAAGAACAAGAAAATCAGCGGGATATTTGGTTTTCCCACATAAGACTTCAACATCTCTAACAATTCCCACTGGTGAAATAGTATCTCTATTGGCAAGTTTAATTGTGACATCAATTTCTTCTAACTCAGCCTGTGCAATATCACGCATAATTTCTTTGTATAAGTCAATGGGTATTACACTAGCACTAGCACCCATATAACATAAGCCATGATAACAATGATCTCCTATTTTAACAGAAATAACGGGCAAGCCTACCACAGGTCTATGTTTATCTCTATCACAGGGTTTAGCAATTCTAGCAGTTTCACCAGAGAATTGAATAACATGCCCATCAATATTATCAGACAAGAGATCATTAACAATAGCAATATTAGGTTCTACTTTGACTTGCTCAGGAGGTGTATAAGTTCTAGTATTGCTTTTACGAACAATAGTTGAAGCTTTAGCATGATCCTTCATTCTAACAGGGAAAGGTGGTTTCTCAACATAAGAAGTAGGAACAATAGGATCATTGTAAGTGATAGTCTTTTCTTCAACTTTAATAGGTGCAGCTACTTTTACTTCTATGGGAGGATGATATTTAAACCACTTCTCCTTGGGTAGATCAACATAAGTAGCAAAAGATTCACAGAAAGAAGCTACTATCTCAGAGTCAAGTCCATATTTAGTGCTAAACTTACAGAAAATATCAGTATCCATAAAAGATTTAACACAATCAAACTTAGGTGTCATACCTGGCTCCTTACCTTCATCGAGGTCCCAATCTTCAGAGTTGCGTTTAATTCTATCCAATAAATTCCATCTAAATTCAATAGGCTTCATCATAAAAGAGCCAACACAAGAAGTATCGAGCATGGTGTGATTGTTACCAGAAAGCCAAGCATAAAAACTTTGCATAATCACTTCTTTTGCGAGCTCATGAATGGGGCATGAATATAACATTGATTTAAGCCTCCCCCAAGCTTGAGCGATGCTTTCTCCTTCGCGAGGCCAAAAATTATATATATAATTGTGATCACGATGAACAAGATGCATAGGGTAATACTTTTGATGAAATTCCAATTTCAATCTTTTATAGTTCCATGATCTCATATCATCACATAGCCTATACCATGTTAATGCGTCTCCCTCCAAAGATAAAGGGAAAGCCTTCTTCTTAACAACATCATCAGGTATACCTGCAAGCTTAAATAGTCCACAAATATCATCCACATAGCATAGATGTTCGTCAGAATGCTTTGTTCCATCTCCTGCAAAAGTGTTAGCTAGCAGTTTTTCCATCATACCTGAAGGAATCTGAAAAGGAGTTTCATTTTCAGTAGGTTCAGTAGGTTCAGTAGGTTGAGTAGGTTGAGGAACAACTCTTGGCTCAACTGGACGGGGTGAAGATACACCGAACAAGCCCCTCAAACAATTACTTTCCATAGTAACAAGTGACAGAAAATTTCAGCACACTAAATAATTTTTTCCTTACCAAATTCCACCTACCAAAGGCGCTTCACTCCCCGGCAACGGCGCCAGAAAAGAGTCTTAATGACCCACAAGTATAGGGGATCTATCGTAGTCCTTTTGATAAGTAAGAGTGTCGAACCCAATGAGGAGCAGAAGGAAATGATAAGCGGTTTTCAGCAAGGTATTCTCTGCAAGTACTGAAATAAGTGGTAATAGATAGTTTTGTGATAAGATAAATTATAATGAGCAACAAGTAACAAAAGTAAATAAAGTGCAGCAAGGTGGCCCAATCCTTTTTGTAGCAAAGGACAAGCCTGGACAAACTCTTATAATAGGAAAAGCGCTCCCGAGGACACATGGGAATATCGTCAAGCTAGTTTTCATCACGCTCATATGATTCGCGTTCGGTACTTTGATAATTTGATATGTGGGTGGACCGGTGCTTGGGTGCTGTTCTTACTTGAACAAGCATCCCACTTATGATTAACCTCTATTGCAAGCATCCGCAACTACAACAAAAGTATTAAGGTAAACCTAACCATAGCATGAAACATATGGATCCAAATCAGCCCCTTACAAAGCAACGCGTAAACTAGGGTTTAAGCTTCTGTCACTCTAGCAACCCATCATCTACTTATTACTTCCCAATGCCTTCCTCTAGGCCCAAATAATGGTGAAGTGTTATGGCAATCCTTATGTTGAACACCGCGATGAGATAGTAATCGTCATAGCCGCGTCTCTTTGTCGGCAGGTCCGCAATTGCTATCTTCTTCAATCTCATCTAGGCATCATCATACGTATTCAAGCCCAGCCAGTCCGGAAGGCCGATCCCAATGGTGGAGAAGGGGTCTACCGGAACGGCCGCATTGCTGTGGATGTTGTTCAAAATGATGGTGGTATCCGGCCGGAGGTATGCAAGCCAATCTTCGTTGGCACCGACCTAGACCTATATATAAGACGGTGGGCAGTGGAGAAATTACGGGATGGAAATGGAATAACTAAGTACTACATGATCAAACTCCATTACTGACCTGCTCATCGGACAAAATCCGACTACCTCTCAACGTCGGCAACTCTATCGGAGTCAACGTGCAACCATGGCCAGGGAGTGGTGGACTGTTTGAAGGATTGTCCCATAGAAGAACCTTCTCCTCGAGGACGCATGGAAGACCAACAAGCATGGCCTTTTCCCAAACCTGTTTAAGCAGCGTCTTGAAAAAGTTGGTGTAGGAAGCACCGAGTCTTGCGGCGGTGAGGTCGTCGGAGTGGCGTGCGATTTCTCCCAGAGGATCGTCGTCCAAGGTCTCCCAACCCCGACGAGGAGGAGAACCGCCTGGCGAATCCATGGGAGCAGCGACGAACTGCCTTCTCTTCGGGGGGAGGGGAACTGGCGAGGAGGAGATAAGAGCGTAGTAACCGCAGGGCCTCGTCCCTTCCAACTATAGATCGTTCCTCAGCGAAGGGGTGAGGATATTATTTACTACTAGTACTAGCATTATGGAACGTTATGGGATTGCATTATGCTGTAAATAATAGCACTAGTAAGAAATTTTTGGCACTAGGTAGTAGTTTTTGGCGTGGATTAAGAAATTTTGGGTATGTTTTTGCCATTTTTTGTACACGCCAACTAGTGTCAAAAAACATCTTACATTATGTGACGGAGGAGTACATACTCGTACTGTAGCAGTACCAGTACTACTTTTCTCAACTACGAGTATTAGTGCGATGTACTATACTTCTAGTCTAGTCTAGTCTAGTGTAGTGCACCAGTTTTGAACTCTTGAATCTCAGGGCCAAGGAGCTACAGTTGGAAGTGGAGGGTACTACTGTTCTCTAGAACCATCACCGTACTATCAATGCAGGGGAAGTACACCTGCGTAGTGGCCTAGTGGGTACTCTCGGTGCTATATTCAGCCGCTCCTCTCACGTAGGAGTAGCTGGCCTAGTCAGCCGCTCTTCTCACGCACACACTAGTAGCCTGTTTATCAGCGACGGTTACTGCAGTCTGCGGGGGCAGAACATTTGAGTTATTTGATACAGCGAGACTAGGCTTTTCGCTTCCATTTGTGGAGGTGTAATGGATCTCGTCGAACTTTGTTAGTAGTTCCTTCTTTATGAATGAAATGAAGCAAAGCTTTTGCCTCCATTTCAAGAAAACACGTCAAGAGGAATTTCTTTTATAGTAGAGCCGATAATGGAGTGAAGTCCATGCGTGCAATGCCACAAGCTACAGAGTACTAGTAGTACAACAATTTACATAGAGTACAGAGCCATATTACACAATTCCCAATGCCCCGCCAGGCTTTTTCGGCTCCTCGGGCTTAATTGGGAGGCGCTAGTTTAAATATGCTACTACTAGCTGATGAGGAAGCTGCAAGCGAGGTGTGGCTAGGGCGAGCACGCGAGCCACGGGATGCTGGGAAGGAAAACCCGTTCACGTGGCTAGGCTGTCTAGTGCACCCAGATTGTGGGGCCGCACGTCCGTTTGACTTCAAAACTCAAACTACGCGTGTAAAATATTGGCTCGCAACAAAGTGTAGTTGTACTATTTTTAAAAAAAAGGCCGTCGTGTGTTCGGCCGGGATCGAACCCACAAAACGAGGTATACACTCCCGCGACCACTAGTAGTACTCGTTGGAGTACAACGCAACCTAGAATCGCCTTTTGTCGCTAGTAGTACATACATTGTTCCTTACAAGAAACCCCTAATAATGCAAGAAACCACTAAAATGCCAAGAAACTACTACCACTTGCATACGTGGCAGACTTAAGATAAAACTACCTTATCAACCATTGTACATGCTCTTACCAACCAAAATCCTCGAGTGACCTCCTACCTTCGGCCCGTCCACCTAGTCATCCTCGGGCATGGGATGTAGCTACCGCCGCCGGCAGAAGGCAAGGTCAAAACCGCCGGCGGTGCGGAGCACATGTTGCGGCAGCCCGGATGCCAGCTCCGTCCGGCGCTCGCGGCCGCTAGCTAGCCAAGATAGCTCCGTCCAGCTGCTTGTCTGCAAGGTTTGCTAGCTAGATTGGCATAGCAGCGCGGCGGCTTGCTCATGCCCACCGCGCTCAGGCCAGCGCGGCAGCTTGCTCGCTCGTGAGTCACGCTCGGGCCAGCCTACCAACCCGTGCGGAGGCCAGCGCGGCGTCTGGCCCGTCCGGCGGAGCGGCGGCCAACTCGCTCATCACCGGCACCACCGACGAACACGTATCAGTACTGTTCGAAGTAATGTTCAGGAAAAATAATGATTTGAGGGGGAATAACATGATAGAAGGTCAGATGTGGGTCCCTCATGTCAACGGTCAAACAAAATGTGTTGGTTTAAGCTGCCTCGTCAGCACGGACGTGTGGGCCAACCCAGTCATAAATGGGTTTAAACGAACCTAATCGGTACAGTACTAGGTACTACCTCTCTCTCAGTTTACACGGCGTGCGTGTACCCCTAGGTCATCAATTTGACCAACCTAATACAAGTCATATATTACAAAAAATATACCAACATAAACTATGGAGTTTCTACTTTCAAAAGGTATAATTTTTGTGCTATATAGTTTATATTAGGGTGATAAAATTGACAACCTAGGTATACGCGCAAGACTTGTAAACTAAAATGGAGGTAGTAGTAGTTTTTGGCGTGGATTAAGAAATTTTGGGTATGTTTTTGCTATTTTTTGTACAATAGATTCTTCCTAGGGCTGGTTGAAAGTGGTAGTTTTTGTTAAATACTCTACATATTGTAAGTAGGAGTGAAAGTTAAGCTTTGCAAGCCAATAAGCAAGGCTAGTTACATAGTGCATATGTGTACATGATTGAAAGTAAATATCAACCATGAGTGACTAATATCTTGATGGAAAACTCGAAACTATGGAATACTAGAAAAAAATACATGGTTGGAAATACTAGCAATGTTCATGTCCGTTGCAACGAATCATAATTAGAATAATACTTATTCACAAACTTGGTACAAAACACCCTAATTTTGATATACATATGTATATTATGTTTCAATTATAATATATTCCTTGGGCTGTTTTGGTGAGGTCGGGGAGGGATGTGGTTGGTTTTAAGATACTAATTATGGGTTTTTCTGCAAATTGGTAGACAAGTGGGATGTTGGTGAGAAAAGGCAACAACTTACCTCACAATCGTTAGATGTAGATCAAATGGTTAGAAACGACGGATGGCAGACACACCAGCATCACCAACTTAGTCGTGTGTAGGAGTACTAGCAAGATCCGTGCATTAACGGAACATCAAGATGCATTTTTTATATAAAAACACTTGTTGTGATTGACCCTTGCGGGAGTAATCCCATGTGTAAAAACTAATGATATCTTGAGAAATATGAGATAAGGTGAAGAGGAGTTGGGTGTGGTGGTGGTTGGTGGTCAGACTGAGCGGAGGCATGGGGATTGACGACGCCGGCAGCGGCCACTAGGCCAGTTTGTTCCAGAGGCTTCCTTTCTTAATTGCTCAACAATGAGGTTTGTTGGAGATAAGGATGAACGAGGGAAGGCCTTGTCTACAAATGTGGAGAGGGGTGCGGGTATCTTTTAGTTTAATTTCCATCCGTCAGATATAGATCAGACGGTCTATATTGCAAGATGGCACACGTACCATCATCACCAACTCGGTTTTTATCAAAGAAGAAATATAAGTATGGAGATACAAATGTATTATCGATACTTGCTTCCGTAAACTAGCATCTACGTTCTATTCAACGCCTCGGCATGTGGGGCCTTAGCACAATGACTTCTCGACTGTGTAAAACAAAGATTTTCCCGTCGCCGACAAGGAGGGGGTGACAGCGGCACGCTTTTTGGCTTGCTCTAGTCCTAGTAGTCATACTAGGTGGTCTAAGCACGTGTAGATTTATTCTTTTTCACGTCTCGTGTTCACCGTACTGCCACGACTGTTGATGAGTAGACGGTAAGTTATTCACAGGGAAACCCTTGTTGAGCGTGTTTGCAAGAGAGAGAGAGAGAGAGAGAGAGAGAGAGAGAGAGAGAGAGTGCGTGTGCGATATGTTAGAGACTAATGCAATGATAATAGATTCTTTGTGTCTATGTGTGTGGAGGATAGAGAGAGACATGTACATGGGGCTTTGTGTTGTGTAACATGGAGACACATATACATAATTAAAGAGTGAGTGTGTGAGATACACATGCGGACATGGGGAGAGATGAGGATCCAGATAAATGGGTGTTTGTGCGTGTCTGTGTGTGTTTGTGCACGCGTTTGTGTGTGACAGGGAGAGAGTGTATGTGGAGTAGAGAGACCACTGATGATGTAAACCTAGTATAAGGGAAGGGGTAATGGTGTGACATGTGTAGTAGCGAGATAGCACGGGTGTGGGCGGGGGGAGCAGACTATTTGGAAGATACATCGAGTGTGTGTGTGGGAGAGGGGTGTGAGAACGAGAGAAATAGAGAGCTAGCGACGGAGAGAGAGAGAGAGAGAGAGAGAGAGAGAGACAGAGAGGGAGAGAGAGAGGAAGAGAGGGGGCGAGAGGGGTCGTTTGTGTCCATAAATGGCGTATAGATAGGGAGATAATGTTGATGTTGTCCGAAATTGGCCTATGAACGGAGACGCAGGGGAAGCGAGTCATCGTGTGTGTGATAGGGACTTCATGAGAGATCTAGAATAGATGGTGTAGAGAACAATGTGCAAAATCGAGAACGATTATACATTAGGGAGCTATGCAAAGAGTCACGACATATATGTATACAGGGAAGGAGCTGGGGCGGGTCTGCATGTGGGAGAGATAGAAAGAGGAGAGTGGTGCACAAGGAGACAAAGTGTGCTTGTTTGCAGTGGGGGTGGTGTGTGAGGTGAGTGTGCGAGAACCACATAACTAGGGAGATAGACGTTTGGGGGCGACGTTTTTTGTGTATGGGAAATATACACTCTACGTAGTGCGTGTGCTTGGGTAAGAGAGATAGTGTGAGACCTAGAGAGTGAGGGAAGAGATGTGTGCATGCCCGGGAGACAAAGTGATAGAGACCTATGTTGGGGTCCGGACTTTACAAGAGAGAGGGGTGTTGATGTGCTCATGTGTTGGTGTCTGGGGGAGAGAACGACTTCTCTATGTGTGTGTGTGTGGTGGTGGTGGTGGGGGGGGGGGGTGACTTCAGAGAAAGAGTGAGGTGTCTATATTTGAGGGACTTTAGCGTAATTGAGATATTGTGCACTCATGGTTGATCAATTTGTTTCACAGTTTGTACTGTGAGATAACGATACTTTTGAACATGCGTGATATACCTTGATGTACCAGAATTACAAACCTAAGATTGGAATTTTGGAATTCGACTCCATCATTAGCTTTTGTAATTCATTTAAACGGAGGTACATTTTTTAAGCCGGAATTTCGTGATTTCAAATTCATATATCAAACCTAGAGATATACACATACGGGCATGTTCAAACTTTATAATCATTCACTTTATTCATACACATACACATTTTTGCTTTTGTCATCATATTTAGGATAAACACATTTGGAATTTCATTTGAATTGGACCATATGATGGTATTTGCTTGTAGTAGCTCAATGATCCATATTTGAATTGAATGGACAATCTAACTTTCGAGTTGGAGACATTGATTTTCAAAACTTGCACATTTTTTTTGTGTGCAAAACAAACAAATTGTCGGCCATGATATCATAGTCGGTCGTACGAGAGCAGAATACTTATAATTTTAGGCGCCAAAAGCTTTCAAACTTCCCGCGCACATCGAAATATCACGTGCCCGAAAGTTTAGCCCTGCGATATTCCTGTTTTACCCCTACCACATGAACGGAAAAGGGCTGCTTTGGTAACTCCATTGTTTTCCCCTCTTTGCCCCCAACATTCTTCCCCAGAGCCCCTCCCCTTCCCCTCCCCGACCCCCCCAACCACGTCAAGCCACCGAATCTAGTCCTCCACCGCAGCGGTGGACCTCACACCCCGTCGGATCTACCTTCCGCACCTTGGAACCCCCAACTGCCAACTCACCACTTCACCGGAGCCGCTTCAGCGACTGGCTTGTCCACCATTCCAGATCTCCTTGACCGCCATCATGGTCCACCGCACCGGATCTGCTTAACCAGCGCCCTCGTCCACCACAGCATAGGCCCTTCACTGACTTCCTCGTCCGCCCCTTCGCTGGCCCTTCATACAAGCCCTCGTCCTCGGCAACAGATCCGCCTCACCGAAAGCACTATACAAAGCGCCCGCCGAAGCCTTCGTCCACTGCACCGGACCCGCTCCACGGATGCCATATTCAACTCCACCGGCCCTGCTTTACCGATGCCGCAGCCTCATCAGGTTATTTCGATTTGTACTCCTTCGATTTTTCTCTTTATCATGCAACTGTTCACTTACCACAGATGAGCTTTCTTGTATGTCAACAGGCGCCGCAACTGTAGCACCAGAGCTGCTTCAGCGACGGCGTCAGCCGGCCCAAACTCAACCGCAACACGAGCACCATCGACGATCCTTAGCTATCAAGTATGACAATGATACCCCTACGCCATCGAGAATCAGGTACTATCATCCAACGGCCGGCGCCTACGTTCACTTTCCTAGCATAAGCACCGCACATTTGAATTTCTTCAGGGCATCATTCAGTTTTTCATGAGACGCGTTATTCTGATTGCACCTGTAGGGCCATACTTCTGGCAGTGAACATGTTACATGTGCTAAATTACATACGAGTGCACATATAGTTAATATGCTTTAGTTTTGTTCTGATGCCACCTGTTGGTTCCATCAGACTGGTTAATGTTCTCTATGCTTAATTACACATCAGCAAACTAGCATGTGGTTCCGCTGCTTTTTGTTCATTTTACCCTACATTTTCTGATGCTAGCTATTACATCACTGCTCCGAGCCTCTGTTCATTACTTGTTTGTGTGTTCTTGATCTTCCCAAGTTGCATGACTAATTTGATGCTTCTATTAATTATGGAGCTGCCAACCCCATCAAGCAAAATATTTGTTCTTTTGGGGCTGGCACCTCGAACAAGCATAAAAATAGAGGGAAGCAGATATATCATCGTGTATGCACACACCCTTCTTTCATTAGTTTAGATGAACCATTGATGATCAATTCGGACCAGTGCATGCGATTAAAATTAATTTTACCTAAATAGATGGTGCAGAATAAACTACAACAACTAGATTTGCAACCACGGGATGCTGACGATATTTTCAAAGAACATTGCAACAGCAGCTAGGCTTCACAGCAACATATGGTAAGCCAATGTGTTTTAGTACATGTGAAATGTAATGCGAGTGGGCTGCTTTCTTGGCTTGTGCCCTCAACGTGTAATCCTACCGAAATACAAATAGTTCAGTTGTCTGCTTTGCTGTATTGCTTGATTCGAATGCTTGTTTGTTGTTACGCTATACCTGAGTTGGCCAATATGTCAGTAGTGCCCGCTGTACTATCGTAAAGAAATGCATGCCTATTTCATTTGAGTCCTTAAGTTTTCCTCTCAACTTCATCACAAGACTATCTTCGTAGTTTATATGAGGCCACACTGTTAAGTGCTTTCTCAGATTATTTCAACTTCTTAGATGCCTTGGCAACTTAAATATAGCGGTTGTACACTCCCTTTCAACTAGGGATGTCAACTGGGTCCCGTTTAATCCCGATTAAAGTCCACTAGTGGTATGATAGTTCAGAAGAGTTTTTGTTTTTTGAGGAAAATGAACTAGGGAGGTAGCAAAAATTAACTAGATGGTACTGGCGGATGTCGTTTATTTGCCACTTACATCCCTAGTTTCATCTTACCATTTTAATTTCTTTTGGATGATGCTGCTTCGAACCATTCAAATATAGTTTGCCATGCTCGGAAATAATTTGTCCATCGTTTACCATGTAAGCTTACTGCCTGGATCATACGATAAATATCTCTTACTTATGTCCAGCAGAAACCTTTCAGGGTGCCGTTCACACTAGGACACAATGTACAACCCCAGAATCTATTTGTGGAAGCAGTGCACCATCCATGTTACCAGATGGTAGCAGTTCAGAGGCAACACCGCCGGAGAGCAGTCTAAGCACAGATATTATAGTGCTTGAGCTCTACTAGAGGCAGAAAGAGATGGTGTGGCTGCCATGAATGAGGTAATCTTTATCTTGAGGCTGGAAATTACGGAATTAGCGGCACGCATTATGCAAGCAACCCAAGAATTGGAGGAAGTAAGAATGTTGCATTTGAAGACGGAGGAGGTCCTGCTGTTTCTGCTATCTGAAGCCCAAGGTAATCCCGGTTCTTCTTTAGATACCAGTTGAAATTGTCATTAGATTATTGTACTTGCATGTTGTGTCATGTCTCTGAATGGATTACGTTGCAAGACCCCCTATGTTGTTCGGAATTCCATGTTGTCCATGTGTTGTAATGATCCGAATTTTTTAGGCGAGGTAATCCTCATTACTTGTATGATTGACATAAGGTGAACTGTTTTCCGTGTGAGCATATTGTATTGGATGAAATAACTGTTTGAATCAGAGTGTATCCAACCTACTGAATTAGAAGATCATGGCATTTCTAAATCATAATCATATATAAAGGTGGAATAAATCTCTGTTGTGGTGTTGAAGAAATAAATAACAAAACGTATAATTATCTGTGGATATTCGTAATCGAATACAAATTGGATTTGAATTTAGTTTGCCAGGTCCCAGGGCAAACGTGAATGCTAATTCTCCCAAGTTTTGAATGAAGCGGATAAACACCCACTATAATTTGTGGGCTGCCCGAAGCAAGTGTTTGCGAGATGGAAATTACTGTCTACCCCTGACACTGAGTACATCCTTATCGACCGGATTTACACTGCTGTCGATAGGGGTAGACTAGTAACTTCAATCAGACGTGACACGACGGCCTCTGAGCCCATTCAGACACGATGGGCGCCAAACGTGGGCGGCAAAACACATTTGATTCAAGCTCGTTCGAAAGACATGTGTCTCTTCCTCCATTTCCCCATTCATACACGGTGGGCGGCAAAACAAACTCTCCTCGTCTGAAATCGATGTAGGCTAATATTTTAAATAGGGGCAGATGTGTAACTTCCATCAGACGTGACACAACCACCCTACCTGTCAGCCCCGTTCATACACCGTGGGCGCCAACCATGGGCGGCAAAACACCCTCTCCTCGCCCGAAATAGTTACCGGCAAATATTTAGGAGATGCGAGATTACCGTCCTATCCCCAACCGACGCGATGTCTGAAATTTTAAACGGGGGATAAGTTCGTAACTTTCCCCTATTTCAGAGAAGCGCGTCCCAAAGTTTGAGATCCCCCTCCCCTCCATTTCCCCATTCATACACCGTCGGCGGCGCGACAACCTCCGCACTGCGGCCAGCCTCCTCCGTCCGCCACCCCATCCTCCACCTTGCCGGAGCCGCTACCCCTACCCCGTCGTCCACTTCAAGAGATGGACGTCTCTCATCCACGTCGCTGGACCAGGATCCTTTCATCGCCTCCTCTCGCTTCATCGGCGCCGTCGTCCACCTTGCCGTTGCCGCTCCTATGACCGCATCGTCCACGGCAACAGGATATATCCCCCGACCCGGCCGTCTGCCGTCTAAAATCTTCTTCCCCATTGCCGACATCCATCGCACCCGCAGCACCCTCAACATATCAGCATAGGCCTACACGACGTCGCAAGAGAGGTGGTACTCTTCCATATGTGCTTAAGTTATTGATCTCACCCAGAAAATAGATCGTAATTTGTTTGTACTTTTCTTGTCCGTACCAAATCGTAGTGGCTAGTTGAAAGCAAACATTGGTTGCGAAGTAGCTTTGTCCGGTTTGCACCCTCAAATCCGCCATGGCACGGGCACTATACTCGTAAATCTTATGGTTTCCCCCCTTTATATTCACTACCATCATCGTAGGTGCTTCGTGTCGTGCTAGCACTACTCCTCAAGACCTCAACCCAAAGCTTACGTGTTGAAATACGAATCTGATATGATGCTCATATCACTAAAACAGAGAATGTTTAATTGGTCACCTAATGTTCCTATATTCATTTCGAAAAGCATGTGTGCCACCCACTAGTCCAGCTAGTTTCACTTTCCTGATTTTTCTCTTGATGCTTAGGGTTTTCCCCTTTTATCTACTCTACTATGATCTGCGTAGGTGCTTCCTGTCGTACTGGCATTACTCCACCCTTCAAGCTAAACAACACAACACTCAAAATTCGAAAGCTTAGTTGTTCAAATATGATTGTGATATGATACTGATATTAGTTAACCAACACATTTAATTGGTTAGCTAAAGGTCCCACTTGAGTTTCCAAATGCATGTCGCGACATATAGAGAGACAGCATAATTGCATTTCTTTGTCACTTGTTGACCGTACTTTCTTGTCCATACCAAATCTTAGTTGTTATTTCAAAGAAACATCGGTTGCTAACTACCCTTTGCGCGGTTTGCAGCTTCAGATCTGCCATCCCACTGCCATGGTCAACACTGTACTCAGCATGCTTATGTTTTCCCCATTTTATGATGACCACAATCAGCCTACATGGTTCGTGTCGTAATAGCACTGCTCCACCCATCGAGCTAAACAAGCTTAGTTGTACAAATTCATATCTGATATTATTGTTGATATTAGTAAAACTGAGAGATGTTTAATTGGTGAGCTAAATGTTCCTGCTTTAGTTTCAAAATGCATGTGAGCCACATATGGAGAGACCGGAAAGAATAGTATTTCTCTATGCGCTCTGGTTCATCATGGGTGGCCAACCGACATTGTATTGAAAGACTTGTAATATCTTCAATCTGCTTGCTCTTCTGCTCTTCTTTAAGATGATACTCTTCTCTTGCGGTCGACTGGTCAGGTCGAGTTGTTTTCCCTTAGTGTATTTTGAATCTGTCAGGTTAGGTCGACCTGTTCTTCTTTACTATATGTTGAAGCTATCATCTGCGAAGTGTCATCACTTCTGGAGCTCTCATATTTTGAGTAGTAGGCCACATTATATTAATGCACACAACAAATTACAGCATGCATGACATCTTTTAAAAGAATTACAGAGATAGCACAAAGGGGTTTACAGGGAGGCAGTATTGGATTAGAATCACTTCTGCATTACAAAGAAAATCTCACTTGTTTTTATGTTTTCATGCATGTCAGAGACTGAACATTATCAAAATGAATATGAGAATGGGTGCACGAGAGGAATATTGCGGAATGATCCACTGGCTAACAAACTTGGCATGGTGGAGGATGGCCTATCTTATTCAGCCATCAAGGTGCTTGCTCTAGCTTTGCAAAGTTGTATTGGTCGCACATATTTTGCATCTGACCTCTTGCATTACTTCTACTTTGTTACACCATCTGCTTAGTTTAAGCATCGTATATGATTATATGCCATACCTATCCATTTTCTGTACCTATTCCATGTGTTGTCACACTATGTTTTTCCAGTCAAATGTTGTTCTTTCGTAATAGATGTCCAAAAGGAAGAGGGTGAGTGCAGATCCTCAAGGAGTACAAACTAGGTATTTGGAAAAGGTAGTGATACCTGTTAAATCAGATAGATCAGCGGCCACAGAAAACACAGGCCCAACTGTACCACACTTTACCCCTACTCCAGTGGCCAAACCCCTATTAGAACAGCTAGGAGCCCAGCGTCAGGTACTGTCTATGATATCAATTCAAAATTTGAACTCCTAAATTTCTGCTTGTGCCTTACCTTCTCTCTTGTATGAAAACTAATTTTAGATGAATCTCCTTGATCAAAGGATCATACGATCTCAAAACAATAATGGGCTCTACATTGCTCTTGTCAGTACCTCTCTCCCTTTTGCCTTGTAACGCTATACTTAATTAATTGCTATTTGATTATGTATCATCAGTCTGCACCTGAGCTTCATTATCCTCTATTTCTTCCAATATTATTTGATCTATATTTACTCTTTGCAAAATGTAGAATAATGGCAACGCTTATAAAGAATTTTCTTTGGGGAATTTATTGAATTATCCTTCCATCAACATGGAGAAGGGCTTTGTCCAGCCCGTGTTAACATGTAATGTAAGTTCATCCTTCTCAAGCCTTCAAACTTTGTTCTAGTATAGATTTGGATAGGCATCATTTCCTCCACTTGTCACATCCCTGGTCCTGTTATGCACTAGGCTAGACCTTCGTGTGAGCATCATGTTTTAATTCAAATGAAATTTGAATTGAGGAATTTTCAAAAGCCTCAGAAGGCCTCAAAAAATAACCAACATTTAAATCTCATCAAATGAGTCCAAAGAAATGTTCCTGTTACTCTGTGAAAATATTGGTAAGAGGTAAAATTCAAACCAATATTTTTGGAATCACAGAATTATTTATTTTTGGGCCTTTGACTTAAACCAATGACATATTTGAGTTGAATTTATTTCTATTATATAAGAAATAAAGTTCAAATATTTTTGTAAGTTGCCTGTGACCTTGGACTAGTTCCTGAGCTCACATACAATTTACAGAAAGTTTTAAAAAAATGATTGGATATTTTAAATTAAATCAAAACCAATTGCAGAAAATAGAAAACAGAAACAAATACAAGAAAGAGAGACACTCACCTGGCAACCTAATGTGTGGCCCAGCACCGTAGCCTGTGCTGGCCCAGCCCACCTCCACCTCCCCCGTCATCTTCCTCCCCAGGCCAGTAGGCAGAGCGCGTGCTCGCCGCGCGTGCACACGCGCCCGAGCCACCTCCTGCCTGGCTGCCTGCGTCCCCAACGCCCTGGACGCCTCCATGCGTCGCCACGCACCCCCCTGGCCCTCTCCTTCTCTTCCTCATGTCGATCCCCTCCTCTGCTGCCTCCCTCTCACCCTGCACCTTGTGGCCGAGCGCTGCCGTCTCCGTCGTTCGCCGCCATCGTGCCCAGAGCCACCCCCTCACCCTTCCGTCATGCCCAAAGGCTCTGCCTCGACACCACGGAGCTCCAAGACGAAGCACGCGCCCACGGGACGCCCAAAGCGACTCCATCTTCGTCATCTTCGTCGCCGGCCGCCGGAGATCCCCTTCGCCGCTGCGCACGCTCCGGTGCTTCCCCGAGCACGCCGAAGCCACCCCTGCATCCGCCGTGAGCCACTGACCATCCTTCCCCTCTCCGTTCTCTCTTCCACTCGCCGTAGTCGCCGCACCAAGCACACCCGCTCGCGCCGTCGCCTGAGCTCGCCGCCGACATGGCTCCGGCCATGCAACGGCCCCGTCATCCTGTCCACCGACCTCGCCGCATCTCATAGGGCCCGTAGATGCCTCGCACGCACCGACTACTCCACCGTAGCCTCGATCCCGAGCTCGCCCGAGCTCCGGCCGCCGCCCGGCCCGACGCCGTCGTCGTTCCCGGCCACCCCAGCACCAACCACCGCCACCGTTGGATGCGCCACACTGCCAGCTACCCGTAGCACCCACCCGCGCATCGAACCGTGGCCGGGGCAGCGTTTCCGACGCTCTCCGCCGTCTCGGCCTCGCCGGCGGCTAAACGCCGGCGACCGCTGACCCGTTGACCGGCGTGGTTTGACCCCACTGCCCGGTTTGACTTGCCCCTCTCTCTCACTGACTTGCGGGCCCCGCCCGACTAATTACCCTAGTTAGCACTAACTAACTAGTTAGGTTAGTTACTACAGTCACTGACTAGTGGGCCCTGCCCAGTTAGTTAGGGCTAACTAACTTAGTTAGTTGACTGGGTCACTGACCACTGGGTCCCACTGGTCAGGTTTGACCTGGTCGATGGCCGTTGACTTGCTGACATCATAGTGACATCATGCTGACGTAATTAACAATTTTCTGGATTTAAAATAAATCCAGGAAATTCCAGAAAATAGTTCATACTTCTAAAAATCATATAAAATCAATCGTAGCTCCAAATCAAATAATTTATATATGAAAAATGATCAGAAAAATCCAATCTATCCATCTGTACCATTTTCATGCATGTTAGAGCAACCTAACCTTGCTGTTTAGGTGAAACAAGTTAATGCACCTTTATGACTTCATATAATGGGTTTGCATTTGAATCTTTGGTTCAAATGGACTCATTTCAATCTGTACTATCTTGCAGCCCAAAATACATGTATATTGCCATGTCATAGCATGCATCATATTGTTGCATATCGTCATGTGTTGATTGTGTTCGATGTATCTTTCGCGGTAGGTTCTGCCTCCGAGGATACCCACGATTATCCGACTGAAGGGCAGTATCCTACTACCACTCCATCAGGCAAGCAAAACCTCCTTGTTCATTCCGATACAATCCTACTCTCTCGCTCCTGCTCTCTTTTACAATGACATATTTGTTAATTGCTGCGGTAGCTGAACCCCTTATCCTCTGCATGACCTGTCATTGCCACAGTAAATAGATGAAACCCACTAGCATGAGTAGGAATTGTTTGAGCCCTGATGTGCCTACTCATCCATGTTTGTTTGTCATGCCTGCTACTGCATAGAGTTGAGTCAGGTCTGATTCATCGGGGGTGAATCAGAGGTGTGTGAACATGTCCTACTATGTGTGAGCTAAGTGTGTGAACACGATTTGGTAAAGGTAGCGGTGAGAGGCCATGTAGGAGTACATGGTGGGTTGTCTCATTGCAGCCGTCCTCAGGAACTGAGTTCTGTGTTTGTGATCCATGAAACAGATACTACCACGCATTGGTCCCGAAACCAATGGACCCTCTTGGCTTCTTAATCACCCTTGTCCTCTGTCCAGGAGTTGCAAGTAGTTTCTGGTGTTTGTAGTATGCTGGAGGCCATGGACAGCGCTGACCGGAGGGGTGGGCTGTGATGCGGTAGGCACGTGGCCCGATGTACCGAGCGCCCGTTTGGTGTCTCGGGAACCCTGCACACATCGTTTGGGGCTATGAGCGAAACTCCGGCCGGATCTCCTCGCGGATGGAACCCGAATAGGCGATAAACCTGGACTAGAGACTTGAGTGTTTAGGTAGGCCGTGGCCGACACCCACGTTGGGCTTCCGCTTGAAGGTTGCCGAGTACATGTCGTGTAAACGGCGGTAAGTGGTGAGAGCGTGTGTGAAGAAGTACACCCCTGCAGGGTTAACATCATCTATTCGAATAGTCGTGTCCGCGGAAAAAGGACTTCTGGGTTGCCTGTACAGTTCATAGACAAGTGAAAGTGGATACTCTAAAATACGCAAGATAAGTGTGAGTGCTATGGATGGCGTTCTCGTAGGGAGGCGGGAGCGGATCCATAGTGGTGTATTGATATGGTGAATATGTGGACTCGTGTGCGCCACCTCAAAAGAGTTACTTGCGGTCGTAGTTTAGGATAGCCACAGAGTCAAAGCTGGCTTGCTGCAGTTAAACTCCACCACCCCCTTTGTTGATAATGATGCATATGTAGTTAGTTCTGATGTAAGTCTTGCTGGGTACATTTGTACTCACGTTTTCCTATTTTATGTTTTTGCAGAGAGACTTCAGTCTCACTAGTAGTTCCACGTGGACTTCGACGTTTAGCTTGTTACCTCAGCTACGATCTTGTGCCCCCGGCAGGATCTGGTAGTTAGTCAGGCTTCTCAGCCTTTTTCATTTATAGATGTCTATACTCAGACATGATAGCTTCCGCTTGTGTTTTGACTTGTATGCTCTGAATGTTGGGTCATGAGACCTATGTTTGTAATATCTCGCTCCTCGGAGCCTAATGAATAAATACTTGAGTCGTAGAGTCATGTTGTGATGCCATGTTGTATTTGCACATATTGAGCATATTGTGTGTATGTTATTGAAATGCTTGGTATGTGTGGGATCTGACTATCTAGTTGTTTATCTTTAGTAGCCCCTCTTACCGGGAAATGTCTCCTAGTGTCTCCACTGAGCCATGGTAGCTTGCTACTGCTCCGGAACACTTAGTCTGGCCGGCATGTGTCCTTCTTCGTTCCTGTGTCTGTTCCTTCGGGGAAATGTCACGCGATGGATACCGGAGTCCTGTTAGCCCGCTACAGCCCGGTTTACCGGAGTCCTGCTAGCCCAATGCTACAGCCCGGATTCACTTGCTGATGACCGACACGTTCGATGCTGGGTCATGGATGCCTGTCCCTGTAAGTCTGTGCCACTTTGGGTTTACGACTAGCCATGTCAGCCCGGGCTCCTTACCATATGGATGCTAGCGACACTATCATATACGTGTGCCAAAAGGCGCAAACGGTCCCAGGCAAAGGTAAGACGACACCCATGGGAATACTGTGCGTGAGGCCGCAAAGTGATATGAGGTGTTACATGCTAGATCGATGTGGCATCGAGTCGGGGTCCTGACACCACTTATGTTTGCTTTGCTGTTTACATCAGATTGGATGTTTGCAACAACTATCAGTTTCAAATTGTAGTTGTAAAAACATGTTCCTTATGCAGAACAGATCCATTTATTTGCTTATATAATTGTGAACCTGTTACGTGTCTCCTTGTTTCTATTTCAGAGTCGTATCTCTTACGCCAAGAAGAACTTTAGGGAAGATAGTGAGCCAAACCATCTTGTGGACAGCGAGATGACCCCAAGGTCCTGTCTTGATGAAGACAGTGAGTTGAAGCTACTCACCAGCAGGTGTGAGACAACCTCTGTGCAGTCGCTGCCTCAATCAGTTCGACTTCTTCAGTCTCAACTTAAAGCGAAAAGGCTTGCTTCATCTCAGCTCCGACTTGAAGTCAAAGATGCAATGAAGATGTCAGAGGACTGACGTGCGCACCATCAAGCCTTAAATCTAGTTTTGATGCATCTATCATTGACACAACTGAGGTCTACTCAGCTTCTTCAGCTGTTTGGGGGGCCCTTCCTGGCCAGGCCTAGTGCCTTCTGAAGTGCTCTCAGTTTTGTATATTCTTTTGTCGGTGTGTTTATTTGCACTGGTGGCGAACTTTGATGCCCAGTGGATGTAATATGTGATAGCCGTGATAGCCTAGCGTAAGTTGCTTGCTTATTCATTTCCTTGTTGTCATGTTTATTTGTTTCTTGTAGTCATTGCAGTTCTTTTTCCGCAGTTTGCTAGTGGCTGCAATAACCTATTTTTTAAAACTAGGCTACAATAACCATGGGCTAATATTTACTGTAGTGACACTGGGCCTCCTACGGGCCGTAGAAACAGTGGGCCTTCTACGGGCCATAGAAACAATGGGCCTTCTAGGCATAACATGGGCTTCTGGCCTATCATCAATGGGCCTTATACGGGCAGTATGATAACATGGGCCAATAACAGGCCGCATTATGGCCGTAAACAGGCTAGAGTTGGAATCGTCCGTTCATGGGCCGACCATAACGGACCATTGTTAATAGGCCGTATTTCATGACGCTATGAAAAGAGCCCAACGTATTAACGGACAACAAACGGGCCGACTGTAACCACGGGCTGAATTTGTCCCACAAGCAGAAAATGACAGTAACGGGCCGTAAGTAAACGACTGCTGGAAATGAGCCCAAGAATAAATGATCTCCGAGAAGGCCGAAAGATAACATGGGCTGGAAACGGCCCAACGGAATAACGGGCCGTTAATGGGTATCAAGTGATACACTGTTCATTACGGGCCAGTTTCACCACGGGCCGTTAATGGGTGTAAAGTGATACACTGTTCATTACGGGCCAGTTTCACCACGGGCCGTTAATAGGCCAAGAGTTACATAGGGCCTCATATGGGCCGAAAACGTCATGGGCCATACATGGGCCAGAAGTGAAAATGGGCTGGAATCATATTGGGTGGCCCAGATGACGCTACTGGGCCTAATTCGGATAGGGCCTAACGGGCATTGGGTTAGCGGGTTGTAAATGGGCTATATGCGAATAGGCCGTTAACAGGCTTTCAATGGGCCGGCCCATCACATTTTGACCAAGTCAAACGGGCCGGCCTTTTCATAGGAATGGGCCTCTGTTGGGCCGTGCCACGTGTCGACGTATCATAGGCGCCTTCCGTCCAATGAGTGGATGACATCTGTCCCAATGATGAGCCGACACGTGTTTCCTCTAGCCAATGATGATTTTACACGTGGAAAATCCCCATTGGTCGGGGCTGTTAACGGGTTATCGGATCCAAAATCGAACCCTATAGCTTAACGGCGTTCCGTTATAGTGGATGCCACGTGTCAGTCACCCTTGACGAAAGCACTTCTGTGACGCGTGATTTATCATCATGGAAGTGGACACTTCCGTGATGATAATTTTGGTAATGTCACGGAACACTTCTACAACAGCACAAGTATGACTATGTTGATTCTGTCATAAATTTGTCATGGATGTACATGCATGACAAAAAACACGACCTACTGTGACAAACACGTATCATCACGGAAGTGTATTTTTTTTGTAGTGAAAACACTTGCTAAAATTGCAACTGAACAACAGAAAGCTATGGAACATACTCAAAAACTATTAGACAAAAGCGATGACATGTTGGACGCGGAAATGACCAAGTCTGAGTCCTTAATTGAAGACATAAAAAATCTTCATGTTAAGTACCAGGAACTTGAAGGTCGACATGAATCGCTCACAACTTCTCATGAAAAGCTTTCCTATGATTATCTTCAAAGGAAGCATGAACTTGAGAAATTGAGATCGGATCATGAAGATCTTCAAAAGGAGAATGAGTCACTTCGCGCTCAATAGATCAGTCCCGCTCAGGAAGGATTTGAACCACCATGCTTAAAATTCATTGAGCGTGATAACACTGCTTCTGTTGCTGAATGTTCTACTGCTGCTACTAGTGCAATAGCTTCAACTGATGCTGTGGTAACTAACCCCTCTGCTGAGGGTACCACTACTATTGCTGATGAGAATGCCAGCTTGAAGACACTGCTTGAGACAGGGATGTACAAAAGTCTCAAAGGGCATCAGACATTATGTGATGTCCTCAAAAAGTAGATTCTAAACCGAAACCCTAGGAAAGAGGGTGTTGGGTTCGAGAGGAAAATGAATGTTGATGCGTCGTACTGGAAGCCTGAGCAGTACCCCAAAACCACATGGGTTGCTGCAAAGGAACCTTTAGTAGATCCATCCACCTTGTCTGGTTTCACTTGTGCTAACCCCATTATCATTGATGAATCCTTTGATGCAAACTATAAACTGTTTAAGAATCAGAATGGTGAAGTGTTTGCCAGGTATATTGGTACTAACTGCAGGAATGGGCCACCTATGAAGAAGATATGGGTTCCTAAAAGTTGTCTTGAGAATCTTACAATGAATGTCATCATGACACCACCTGTGAAGAAGACAAATCCCATACCAAAGGCTTCATATGGTCCAAAAGCTTCATACAGACCGAGGACTCATCTGAGTCACCCTAACATCAATGTTTTGCAGGGAAATCATACTCAGACCCATGAATATGAGCGTGTTTCCTCAAACCGCTATGTTCATAGAACAAAGAACTTTTCTGCTTATTCCTATGAGTATTATTCACCTCCTGCAAGGCTATTTACTAGGGCTCCAAAGCCGAAATTCTCAGACTCATTGCTTCTAAGCCGCCCCTGAAAATGTGGGTGGTTAAGAAAACTTAACTCTCTTTTGCAGGGAAAGGTCTCCAGCCGGAAATCAAAGGCATCCAAAACTAATGCTGGGGACCTTAAACACCTTGTGGGGAGCAAGATAAAATGCCCAAATGGTCTTACTATGTACTTCGTTCCAGGATTCCTTGACACTCATCCTATCTATCCCAACCAAGATCTGGATTTTCATGTTCCACTTGTTCGTCAAATATTTATGCCTCACAACTCGCTTGGTGAAGCCTATCCCCCAAACTACGCTGTAGGCTATGACACCTCGTACTTCAGAATGGATTATGGACAGTGGATGCACTAACCACATGACGCGCGATCAAAGTCTTCTGATGGATTCAACGCTACGTCCATCAGACAAAAGTCACATCACATTTGCTGACACTGGTAAAAGCAAGAATTGGGTCTAGGCAGAGTTGCAATATCAAGGGATCGGCACATGGGTAAAGTGATGCTTGTTGAATCCCTTGGTTTCAACTTAATGTCTGTCTCAATGCTTTGTGATTTAAACATGATTGTGCTATTTGGAAAATATCGATGCCTTGTACTAATGGAATCTGACAAGTCTCTAGTCTTTGAAGGGTATCGCAAAGATGATCTATACATGGTAGATTTCTCAGCAGGACCACAGATGGCCGTATGTCTTTTAGCAAAGGTTTCAGAATGCTGGCTCTGGCATCGAAGGCTAGGACATGCTGGCATGAAGAACTTGCACACTCTCGCGAAGAAGAAGCATGTCGTGGGCATCGAAGGCGTCAAGTTCAACAAGGACCACCTGTGTGGCGCCTGCGAAGCTGGAAAGATGACTAGGGACAAGCATCCCTTGAAGACAATCATGACAACATCTCAACCCTTCGAGCTGCTCCACATGGACTTATTCGGCCCTACTCACTACTCTACTCTCACTGCTACTGCTTGCCTCTATGGCTTCATCATTGTTGATGATTACTCTAGATATACTTGGATGCATATAATCCTCTACAAGACTGAAGTGTAGGATGTCTTCAGACACTTTGCCAATCATGCCATGACGAACTATGGCGTCAAGATCAAGCACATCAGAAGCGACAACGACACCGAGTTCAAGAACACTGGCCTCGATCTCTATCTGGATACACTGGGTATCACTCATGAGTTCTCTGCTCCTTATACACCTCAGCAGAATGGCATCGCCGAGCGCAAGAACAAAACTCTCATTGAGATGGCCCGAACAATGCTTGATGAGTACAAGACTCCGCGGAAGTTCTGGCCTGAAGCCATTGACACTGCTTGCCACATCATCAACCGTGTTTATCTTCACAAGCTTCTGAAGAAAACATCCTATGAACTCCTAACTGGTAAGAAGCCAAATGTAAGCTACTTCAGAGTATTTGGTGCTAGGTGCTGGATCAAGGATCCACATCACACTTCAAAATTTGCACCGAAAGCACATGAAGGTTTTATGCTTGGTTATGGAAAGGATTCGCACTCCTATAGAGTCTTCAACCTCTTTCACTATAAAGTGGTTGAAACTGTAGATGTGCGGTTCGATGATACTAACGGCTCACAAAGAGAGCACCTGCCAAATGTGCTAGATGAAGTACCTCCAAGTGAATCTATCAAGCAGATGGGAATTGGAGATATCATACCTTTTGAGAATCAAACTGAAGAGGAGCTTGTCATTTCTGCACCTAATCAACCTGAAGACAATGCTCAGCCTGAAGATAATCCCCCAAATAATGACATTGATCAGCAAGAGCAAAATCTTCGTCCTGCTCATCCTCGTGTTGCAAATGAAGTTCAGATTGAGAAGATAATTGACAGCTTGAATGCACCTGGTCCACTCACTCGTTCAAAATCAACTCAAAGAGAAACACAACTAACCAACTTCTGTGGGCATTTTGCATTCATCTCAATCTCTGAACCCAAGAAAGTTGATGAAGCCTTCATGGAACCTGAATGGATTCAAGCTATGCAAGAAGAGCTTCAACAGCTCGAGCTGAATAATGTGTGGGAATTAGTCAAGTGTCCTGATCCTCGAAAGCACAATATCATTGGCACCAAATGGATATATCGCAACAAGCAAGACGAGCATGGTCAAGTGGTCAGAAACAAGGCTTGTCTCGTTGCACAAGGTTACACTCAAGTGGAAGGAATTGACTTCGATGAAACATTTGCTCCGGTGGCAAGGCTTGAAGCCATTCGCATACTGCTAGCCTATGCAAATCATCACAACATCCTTCTGTATCAAATGGATGTGAAGAGTGCTTTTCTCAATGGAAAGATAGAAGAAGAAGTATATGTCGCACAACCTCCTGGCTTTGAAGATCCAAAACATCCTGATATGATATACAAGCTCAACAAGGCACTATATGGCCTCAAACAAGCCCCTCGAGCTTGGTATGATACGCTCAAAGACTTCCTGAAGAGCAAAGGCTTCAAACTTGGTGCACTAGATCCTACACTCTTCATGAAGACATATGATGGTGAACTGTTTGTGTGCCAAATCTATGTGGATGACATTATCTTCGGCTGCACCAACAAGAAATACAGTGATGAGTTTGGTCACATGATGCAAGAGCAATATGAGATGTCCATGATGGGCAAGCTGAAGTTCTTTTTGGGTCTCCAAATCCGTCAGCAACGCAATGGCATCTTCATATCTTAAGAAAAATACCTCAAAGATTGCCTGAAGAAGTTTGGAATGCAAGACTGCAAAGGATACACGACACCAATGCCAACCAAAAGTTATCTGGGTCCCGACGACAATGGTAAAGAGTTCGATCAAAAGGTATACCGCTCCATGATTGGTTCTTTGCTTTATTTATGTGCATCTAGGCCAGATATAATGCTTAGTGTTTGCATGTGTGCCCGATTCCAAGCGGCACCAAAGGAATCGCATCACTTAGTTGTGAAGCGAATTCTTCGATATTTGGATTACACCCCAACATTAGGATTATGGTATCCAAAGGGCTCAGAGTTTGATCTAGTTGGATTCTCAGATGCTGATTATGCTGGTGACAAGGTTGATCGCAAGTCCACATCAGGCACATGTCACTTTTTGGGACGATCTCTTGTCTGTTGGTCTTCAAAGAAGCAAAACTATGTATCTCTCTCCACTGCTGAATCTGAATACATTGCTGCTGGATATTGCTGTCCTCAGCTTCTCTGGATGAAGCAAACCCTCAAGGACTATGGTATCCATCTGAAGAATGTGCCTCTCTATTGCGACAATGAGAGTGCCATCAAGATTGCCAACAACCTAGTTCAACACTCGAAGACGAAGCACATTGAAATTCGTCATCACTTTCTTAGAGATCATGTTATGAAGGAAGATATTGATATCATTCACGTCAAGATAGAAGAGCAGTTGGCTGATATCTTCATAAAGCCCTTGGATGAGAAAAGGTTTTGCAAGTTGCGCTGTGAGCTAAATATCTTGGAATCCTCAAATGTCCTGTGATTAGGCACACATCCTAACACTTATGCATTTTGATGACTTAGATGTGCAACACATGAAGTAATGTATATCTTCAATCAATGAAGACATACACTCTAAGTGTGAATACATTAATGCGGAATTTGACTTCGGAGCGCCATGATAATTGTGCGCCGTGTCTGGGTCTAATACTTCCTATGCAGTGGGTAACGCCACCACTAAACTTTTGTTTGAAGTGTTTCTCTTGGCGCTATGTTTGCAAAGTCTTCATATTTGATTTATACTCATCCTTGGCTTATATTCAAGTTTATCTTCATTTGGTTGATTTCGCCTTATTCGAGTAATATACATATTTGTGTTCTGTCCTCTATAGCATTCACTTATAGCTATGGCTTTGTGTTGAATCTTTTGAACTAAGTGAATGTGATTGGACCCTAACCTATCTATGCTTCTACCTCAACTCTATCTGTCCAAATCATATGCATTCTATTGAAAACTGTCGATTGTCTTCACTGAGACCTTGTCAGCTGAAGTGAATCTGACAAACATTTATATCTGTTTTTAATGCTATATCCTTTTTGTCTGAAAACCGGAGAATTCGGAACGACCACCTCGACAATCCAGGCGTGCGTGGGAACATGGAACAACTTCCAAGGTGTTGCATGCTTGCCACGTGTCCGTCAGATGTGAATCGCCAGGGGCACCTGCGTAATTGCGTTGTGCCGTCCCTTTCCTTATAAATACCCGTCACGTCTCGGTCAAAAAATCTTCTTCCTCCTCGCCACCTCTCGCAAACCCTAGCGCCTCCGCTAGCTCTCGACGACGCCGGTGACGAAGCGCTTAGCTGCCGCGACTTCTCCGACACCGTCCTCACCCTAGCCGCGGACCTCGTCCTCTCCGCCGTCGCCGTAGTTGTCCTCCGTCGCCAAGTTAGGGCACAGAAGGTCGAACTGCTCGGCCTCCAACTTTGCTCCGTCTAGCAGTTCTTCGTGTGGTAATTAAATTTCACTTTTTACCGTCTTTTCGATCTGATAGATTCATCCTTCTTTACCAAAAGTGGTTTCTAGATCTCCAAGTTGAATCTATCTCATTCTGCATTTCATACTCTGCCTAGTCTATTCACTTATGCTTCGTTACAAGTTAGATTCCTCACTTGTACTTATTCTTGGATTTGTACAACTTCGGAACCAACTTTCATCAAATAAGTGAATGTCTTCGCGTTATGAGGTCAATGTCTTCAAACTGATTTATCTTCAAAATCTTCTGAGAATGCATATGACCTCTTCCCCTTCCCTCGCACCTCTAATGCTGTCACATGTACATGTCCGTGGGAGAATCCCTTGGTTCTCATAGTCTGCATTCGTTTGCAAAATTCTTACATAGTCACATCAATTCACCTGAAGCCAATTCATGTCTGACCAGCCGTCTGAAGCACTTGCAAGTACTGAAGCCTTTCAGATTAAGCTTCATGGCCACTGAAAAGTTAGCAATAAAGGGAGGCAGACAACGTTGTGGGAACACTTCCAAGGATTTGCCTCCAGATTTGCATGAGCTGTACAAAACAGACCCTGAGGAAACCTACACAAGTCGCAAGAATCGAATCCAGTGGATTCGAAGATATTGGGCAGAGGAATGGTTCAAGTACCGTTTCATCACAGAAGAGTATGCAGAGAAGAATGCCATCAAGGGACCCTGGGGAGATATTGTGTACAAAAATCTTCAACCCCAGTCCCTTCCTGAAGCCATACAACGAGAATTCTATCCGTGCATGATTCGCGGACCGCAGCCAGAGAATGCTGACCCTTCTTCTCTGCTGTGGTGTCATGAAGACCATCTGTTCAAGCACAACTACCAGTTCGCCAAAGACTCAGCTGCGAAGAACAAGAAGGCTTTAGGACTTGACTTCAACCCTGGTCCTTCTTCACCTCGGGAAGATGGCACCCATGAAGTCAATGAGAACTGGATTGACCCCTTCTACAACCTTGCAGGCCTCATCACACACATTGCTGTCCAAGGTGCAAAAGTGGATCATTCTAATGATGGTGCTGACACCGATGATGCTCCAGCTCCTACTCCTAAGCCGCAGAAGCAAAAGAAAGCTAAGGCTTCAAAATCATCTGCTGCTCCAAAAGCTTCTCGAGTGAAGCCATTGGCAACTGCCCCTCCTGCTCCCAGTAACACCTCTGAAGATCTCTCTCGCATCTCCAACAAGCGCGATAAGCCACAGAAGAAAACTGTTCAAAGATCCAGTCAAGCACTGACACCAGCTGCCGTTCTGAGGAACGAATCTGAAGCCATTGATCTGTCTTCAGATGAGGAGTTTGGTAACGGTGCTCTTGAGCAGCTGATAAAGAGCAAGCAAGAGGCGGAGATCTTCAATGATCTGCCCCTCTTCAATGTGAACATTTTGGATAATTTCATTGATGAGTGGTTCGACAATCAAGATCTCAGTTTTGATGATCTTCAACTCCCCATTGGCATCAGCGTCGCCTTCCAAGGCGCAATTGCTCCTGACATGGCTCTGGCTCAGCGAATTGTTGAAGTGAAGAACAAGATTGACTTTGAGAAAGAGCAGTTCAAGAAGCATGTGGCCAAGCTTAGTGTGGCAGATGTTCAGAAATTCAAGCTGATGCTGCCAAGTGTGTTCAGGCTTACAACGAAGCTGAAAAGCGCAAGGCTCTTGGGCGTCCTGGCATTGACCCCAAGATGGCTGCCAAGAAGAAGAAGAAGAAGCATACTGTGGCCCAAACTGAAGCTCCATGGTGGGAAGAACCTCACATTGTCTTCCCAGCCAGCATGATAGGCTCGAAGCCTAAGGTCCCCACAGTGGCTTCAGAGCAGAAGAAAACCAAGGCAGCTGAAGCCGAAGCCAGGAAGTGAAAAATCAAGAGCACCACTGATGATGCACCACCCCCCAAGAAGAGAAAAACCAAGAAGAGAGATCGGGCTGCTCCCACAGAGCCCCTTGTTGTCGAACCCATTGCTTTTGCTCATCCTGACCCTGAAAATCAAGAGCGTCAGTTGATTGTTCATGAGTCTGCTTCCACAGAGGCTCCTGAAGCTCAAGAAACTCCAGTCGTTGACCCCACCGCGACTGAAGACATTGGTCCTCACGACAATGTAGAAGATGATGAAGTCCTTCCTTTGAGCGCCCAACAGTATCATCGCCTATTCTCACGAACAACGAGCTCATCAGTATTGGTCATCCTTTGACACCAATCTCTCAAGATGCCTCGTGGGCTGATCGCCCCCAACTAGCAACTCCTAGTCAAGATTCACCAAGTACACCCCATCCTCCACCAGCGCAAGTCACCAGTTCGTTGGTGAATGATGATAATTACATGGAGACCACACCCTCGCCAAAGGCGTTGCCCGTATTTCAACAGCTTCGCAAAGGTCTAAGGCCCTCTGTCTCCATGACTACCATCACAGAAGAAGACTCAAACCAGTCCATCTCAGTGGCACGTAAAGTGTTCCCTGAAGATAATCCTTCTATGACGGTTCCCTCGTCCGAAGCCAATGTTGTTGAAGACAATCCGGCTGCATCAGTCGAAGAAAGACAAGAAGAAGAGTGTGTTGCTACCCCCTACCACCCAAGAAGTTGTTCTCGAGGAGAACGTGTCTGTGCCCGACCCTCCAGCTACTCAAGTGGAGGTTGAGAATCCTGAGGTGGCCACCAACAACACTACTGAAGCCAATGACGTTGTCATGGCTGAAGACAATGTGGCGCCTGCAATGAACACTGTGCATGAAGCCACTGATGCACCTACAACAAATGTGCAGCCTGACGCCTCCGCTAATGCCACTACTCTTGTTTCGCCTCCAAGGCCCCACACCATTGAGCAAGCATTGTACCAAGGCGAACTTGTCCCCATCAGATGGCCAATTCTGGTTCCTACGCCTGCTCCAGGACCTCAGTTTGACTATCATGTGGAGGACAAGCCTCAGGTTCAGAAGCCAAAACCAAGGCTGCCAAGGTTTCCAGGTACTGCATCAGCACCAGGCTCATTCAATGTCAACGGCTTCATTGTACACAACACCTTCTTTGATAACGCCAAGAACCCATATTCCAAGCCAAGAATATCATCAGATCAGTTCTGGAGTTATCAGCAGCGCAGCTACTACTCCTGTATTCTATACAATCAAGAGCGCATATTTCCTCATATGTGTCTGGACACCGAAGCCATTACTGGTCTTCCCTGCTTAGAAGAAGCCCTTGACTGCTTTCGAGATGCTGGCCTTCTGCAGTTTGTTACCAACAAGGAACATTGGAATGAGGAGCTTCTACTGCAATTCTATGCAACCCTCCACATCCGCGGCTACAACAGGGATACAACGACATGGGTCCTTGAGTGGATGACTGGAAATGTCCATCATGAAGCCAAAGCCTTTGATCTCAATGAGCTCACCGTCCTGTCCACTCCAGGCGAACTGTATGAACCTGGTTGTCAGCTTCACCGTGATGCATTGGAGAGCATCTTTCAGAAGCCAGAGCCCAACATGAGCCAAATGCTAAGCATGATGAAGCCACTGCCACATGATGCTGAATATCCCAAGGAATTCTTTGTTGAAGACCTAGAGTATCTGCCCCGCACCATCTATCACATCATTACGCGAACTCTATGGCCCATCAAAGGGCATTCCTCCTCAGCAAAGCTTGAAGGTGCAATGAAGACATTGGTCTTCTGTATTCTCAAAGGCAAAAGCTTCAATGCTCAGGATTTCTTCATTCGCCAATTTGCTGCATCGGGCTCTGACATCTTTGGTCTGAAATTCTATGCTCCTTGGATTATGCATATGATGAAGCTTCACTCTGCCATTGACTATCAGCCCTCTGCACGTAACCATCTCATATTTCTACCAGAGGTTGATATGTCCATTGAAGCCATTTACGCAGAGCCTGCCAAGGAAGCACTATATCTTCACAATGCAGATCGTCAGAGCTTTTCCCAGCATGTTGAAGGTGTTCAGGTTGCTTCTCGTGTTTATCCTCTGGCTGGCAACACTCGCCGTGCACGCACTGAAGCCACAGAAAGCACTATTGCTCCAAGGCCTCGGAAGCGATCTCGTGTGCTCAATGACAGAGAGCTTCTCGTGGCCTTGCATCAAAAACATGACAAGCATCATTACTGGATGAAGCGTCAAATACAAAGCCTCTTGGTGGATGTCAATCGCATTCGCAATCTTGCCACAAAGAATGCCTTTGTCACTCATAAAACCTGCCGGAGGTCCTGGAAGAGTCTGACATTGCTAAGTGTTGAAGCTGATCTTTAAGATGATGGCTTCACTGAGAGATTCAATTTCGACTCCACTCCTCCCAGGAATGCTGTCTTATGTCGAACCCCGTATCTTGAAGATTCAGAGTACTCCTCCTCCGCAGCAACTTTAAATGCTAGAGTCTTGGATGACGCAGATGATGCTACCTCACCACCTTTAACTTGAGCGCATGTCGACACTGCACCAAGTTCTTCTGCACCAGCAAACCTCAACAACGACCCTGCTGCTTCACCTACTCCTCATGGGAACGAGTACCGACTATGTCTTCAAACCTTTTTGGTCCTTACTGACAAAAGGGGGAGAAGCATATGTTGATAGTCTTCAAGCGGGTCCAGATGGGTGGTTGATATACTTTTTGCCTAGTGCTTACAACTCTTACTTTTGATACATTTGGTTCTTTAACTTAAACTTGATGGTTGTCTGCTACTTTTTCTGCTATTCTGTGATGTGATGATAAATTCCGCATATGCAAAGATAAATCCCGCATGAAGTCATGTCGCAGACATCCATTTTTCATTATGCATGTCATTATTCCTGTATATCTGTTCATGCATGATGTATTGTCATCATAAGGTGAAGAGGATCTCCACAAGTACAACCTGCCATGTGCATTTGCATTCCAACGCAAAACATTTATATGCACATCTTCAGAGGGAGCCTTTTTGCCATCTATGAAGACAATATCTTAATCCTTTACAATTTCACATACTTTTATCCCCGTTGAAGACTTCAACCAGTTTGTCATCAATCACCAAAAAGGGGGAGATTGTAAGTGCATCTAGTGCCACCCCTAGTTGGTTTTGGAGTATTGACGACAAACCCGGTTGAGGGACAAATGTGTTTGTGAGAATTGCAAGATAACACATGTAGTAGTCCCTCATTGATTCGGTTTACCTACTGGAGATGACCCCTAAAAATGTGTGAAGACACTGAAGACAATGGTGGTCTGTGAAGCCATTCACGTTGAAGACTATGACACGAGAAGACATTGAGTGAAGACTATGGAGCGCGAAGACTTAGTTGTTTCGTTGTTTCCTTTTTTTCTTTGTTGAGTCATAGGAACCACCGCACTGTTAAGTGGGGTCCAAGTGAACAAAGTCAGGGTGACTGAAGTGATGCTCAACCAAATCCTATGTCTTCGAGCGAAGACAATGAGACCAAAACTTATCCAGAGTCGGATGAGTCCGCTTTACTTGTAGCCCAAGTCAAGCTGCCGTATGTGTTTGAAATCTGACTATTACGACACGTGTCAGTTCCTTAGTGACCCAGGGTCATTTCGGACAAATCCGATCGGGTTGCCCAGTGGCTATAAATAGCCCACCCCCTACACCATAAATTGGTGGCTACTCAGAGTTAGTACACAGCTTTTGTCGTTTGAGAGCAACCCACCGTCGAAGCTTTCGAGAGAGAATCCTTGCAAGGACAAAGCCCAAACCACCCAGAGCCCAAAGAGTGTTTGGCATCACTGAAGTCTTTCTGTCCGTGTGATCTGAAGACTTGTTACACTTGAGGACTGTGAACCTCCAGCCGGTTAGGCGTCATGTTCTGAGCATCCAAGAGCCATTGTGGATTGCCGGTGAACGAAGTCTGTGAAGGTTCGGAAGTCTACCTTGAAGATTTACCAGAGTGATTGGGCGGGGACTAGGTGTCCTTAGCTCAAGGGGAATAAGGTGAAGACGCGGTCTTCTGAGTTGAATCTCAGCCTCCCTAACTAGACGTATAGTTGTCACAACAACTGGAACTGGTCGAACAAATCCCCGTCCTTCTGAAGCCACTGGTTCTATCTGTTACTTCTCTTTACTTACTGTCTGTCTTCGTTAAGTCATTGCCTGCTTGCATTGTCTGTTTTCTTCACTGTGTGACTACCTGTTCTGATTGGCTTCATACTATCTTCCATCCTGATCTTTACTACCTAGCTGCTATTAGTCTTTGTGCTTCCACTTCATTGAATACTTGACTATGGCTTGTCTAGTGTAGTCTACCTTCCGCTGCATTCGAATAGTGTTGTTTATATTGTTTGTCTTCAAAACTCCCACGTTTTGAAGACTTTCATAAAAATCGCCTATTCACCCCCCTCTAGTCGATAACTAGCCCTTTCAGGGGGTCTTGGCGTCGTCTGCCTCGTGAGGCTTGGCCCCTCGCGAGGGTCTTGAGTTGTTGATGCTGAAGCTGGGCCGTACCAGGCTGTCGATGGAGCCACGCGGTGGGCCGTAGGCAGGCAGGGCTGGATACCCCCATATCCAAAACGCTGACAGTAGCCCCCAGGCCCAAGGGGCGCTCGGACTTGGCTTCCAGGCGAAGCCAAAGGTCAAGTGTGGAGCGCCGCGGGCCCTAACCGCCTGCGGCCTTGATGACGCATGGCGATTGATGCGACATGGGCGACTCCACTTCTCTACGCTTCCTTGGCAACTGTTTTCGTCTGACAAAAGGGGTGCCATCTACTGCCAGGCTTTAATTGCCTCTTCTTTGTCTTGCTCTAGATCCTTTCTCCTAGCAGCGGAAGAACTCACCAGATCTGCCAATTTCTCCCTGCAATCCTTTGCTCAATGGCCGCTGAGAAGACCACGGCCTCAGCCTCAGCTAGCGGCTCCGCCTGGTACGAGCCGGTGCTGCTTGCGCCCTCTATGGCCAGGGAGAAGCTCCAGACCGCGCTCCTCCTGACGGCGAGTGAGGACCATGAATGGAAGGGGATGATGCTCCGGGTCACCACCGCTGCGCCGGAGCCCGCGAACAGCACTTTCTTCCTGCACAACGTCTACTCCGGGTTGGTGCCCCCATTCTCTCGCTTCTTCTATGCCGTTCTTCACCATTATGGCCTCCACGTGCTCCACATTCATCCCAACTCCATCCTCCTCCTGTCCATTTTCGCCTTCTACTATGAGGCGTTTGTGGGGGTGATGCCCTTTGTCGCCATGCTCTGCCATTTCTTCTTCCTCCGCATGACTGGCGACCATCCCGTTGGGTGCATCGGCTTCGTCGAGGCACGGGGCAGCAACGCGATCTCCCGTGCCGGGAAGAAGGTGGAGGATGCCCTGAAGAGGTGGTTTCTGATGGATGCAAAGTGCTCCCAGGACTTGCTGGAGCTGCCGACCGAGCTCCCCTCCTTCGTGAAGGAGTGGTACTATGAGAAGATCACCAACCCTTCCCTGAAGCTGTTGGTGAAGAAGATGGAGGAGGACCTGAAGAGCGAGAAGCTGACGGGGGCCATGTTCATCAAGGAGTTCCTAACACTGCGTATAGCGCCGCTCCAAGATCGCTCCCGCCCCCTGTGGAAACTTGGGGGCACCGACGACAAGATCTGCCTGCGCCAGGACGCTCTTCCCAAGGAGGAGCTGAGCAACGTGTTGCTTTACTTGACTGTGAAGGACCCGAGCAATCCTCTGGAGAACTGGCTCCCATTGTATTGTCGAGTCAATGGGGAGGAGGTTGCTGCTGCCATGCCGGTCTTTGACAAGTTTGGGCTTGTGCGGGCGGGGCCTCCCCCGCCGCCTACATCCTTGGTAGACCTGTCCTCCGACGATCAATCATCCGAGGCCACCAAGGACGAGGTTGTGGAGAAATCCTCTGCCCCGCAGCAGAGGGAGCTCCTCCACGACTTCCCTGACAATGATGATGAAGATGCACCTCCGGTGGCGGAGGTGGCTCGCCCCACCGGGATCACCACGAGATCCGGAGTGGCCTCCTCGAAGCAGCCCAAGTGGACGGCCGTGAAGAAGGGCAGGACCACATTGATTCCTCCGGGCAGCGTTCCGCCTTTGCCGGCAGCATCCCAAGTGGCGCCAACCGCAAGTTCTCCTGCTCCCAAGAGTTCAGCTCCAGCTGCCCCGCCTCGGCTCCCGCTGCTGGGCCTGAAGAGGAGCTATGTCTTCGCCGACCAGTAAGTCTTCTCCTTGGTCTTGTTTGTTGATTCTTGATGCGATGCTCGATGCTTAGCGTCTTCATCTGTTATTAGGCAGCAGTCGTCGAAGAAGCAGAAGGAGCGCGCGGAAGCTGCCATGGTCGAGTGCATCAAAGTGGCTGCCGCAGCCCTGGCGAAGGAGAGTGCCGCGGCCCCTGCAGCTCCAGTGGTGATGCCGTCTCCCCAATGCATGGGATCCCATCCTTAGGAGGTGCCGGCGCCTTCAGCGGGGCTGACCCCATCAGGGCCCATCCTCGCCGCGGCTGCTGAGGTCGCCCAGCCTCCGGAGCCCCCGCCCCTTCCTGCTGCTGAGACTTCTTTTGTCTTAGCGCCGAGGACGTCTACTCCCCTGCCCGACATGCAACCGGCCCGCAGCGCTCCTGCCACCTCCGGGGCCCTGGAGCAAGCAAGGGTGGCGCTGTACCTCCTCCAGGGTGAACTTCGGGGCCCGGGACGGCGCACGATGTTGGGACGCTTGGGTGTAATTTTTGGTTGGCTCCAGGCCGACGCGTCTATCCGCGCGGCCTGGGGCTCTGCGGAGGAAGCCCAGAAGGTGCTTGGGGTGGTTGCCACCGAGCGCTACCTGGCGCGGTAGGAGTCCACGAAAGCCGAGGATCGGTGCCGTGTGGTGGAGGTTGAACTGAAGACTCTTCAGGATCAGCAGGCCGCCCAGGCCGGCCAGCTCCAGGAGCGTGAAGATAAGCTGAAGGCCCAGGAAGCTGCCACTACCGATCGAGACGCCAAGCTGAAGAAGGCGGCCTTGGAGCAGGCTGCGGAGCACGACCACCTAACGAAGCTGAAGGATGAGGCGGAGGTGGCCCAGGCGTCCCTTGCCAAGGCCAAGAAGGTGACCGCCATGGAGCGTAGCACCCTTGCGTCCCTCAAGGCGATGTTCCACAAGGCTCAGTGGTCGCTCTTTGGGGACGATTCCTTGAAGAAGGCGACGGCGACGACCCCGAGGGAGAGCCCTGCTGCTTTGCTTCCTTAAGTCTTGGCAGTGCTCGAAGATGATGTCGACGGGTTGGATCTTTGGTGGAAAGTGAGGCGCACTCGCTTTCTTCCTCAGCCCTTACATGCGTCTTCAACCATCTCTATCTCCAGGATGCCAGCTTCGACTTCTCCTCCTTTCTTGCTCCGGTGGACTCCGACTCCCAGGACACTACTACTGCCGCCGTGAAGAGCTCCGTGGACGCCATGCTGAGTAAGTTCCTGGTTGTCGGTCCTCCGACCGAGGCCGAGGGGACGGGCGACGCGCCTGGTGACGAGGCTCCGCTGTTGGGTGACGGCGGCGCCTAGGTCTGAAGAGGTGGCTTGGCGACACAGCTCTTCCTTGTTCGTGTTGTATCATGTAGCATGCCTCGGGGAGGTGTTTAAAACTGTTTGCTTGGAACAATATGTTTTGTAATAATTAGATTATGGTCCCTCAACTTTTCCGTTTGCTTTGTTGTTCTGCATCGGCAGAGCCCGGCCCCACGCATACCTCAGCCGCCGTTGGGTCGTCTAGATCACCAGGACGAGCCCAAGGGGTGAGGGGCTACGTGACCAGTTAGGCTCCTGAGATGTGATGCCCAGGAGTCCTCCTTCACACGCGAACAGCTTAGGAAAAGGTGCAGAGGTAAGCCTTGATGTTCTGCGTCGGCAGGGCCTGGCCCCGCGCATACCTCAGCCGCCGTTGGTTCGTCCGGATCGCCGGGACGAGACCAAGGGCACTACAAAAAAATACACTTCCGTGATGATACGTGTTTGTCACAGTAGGTCGTGTTTTTTGTCATGCATGTACATCCATGACGATTTTATGAGATAATCAAGATAGTCATACCTGTGCTGTCATAGAAGTGTTCCATGACATTACCAAAATTATCATCACGAAAGTGTCCACTTCCATGACGATAAATCACGCGTCATAGAAGTGCTTTCGTCAAGGGTGACCGACATGTGTCATCCACCGTAACGGGATGCCGTTAACCGCCGTTAAGCTATCAGGTCCGGTTTTGGATCCGATAACCCGCTAACAGCCATGACCAATGCCGATTTTCCACCTGTAAAATTCTCATTGGCCGACGGATCCACGCGTCAGCTCTGCATTGGCATATGTGTCACTCATCCAACAATTGAGATGGGCCTATGATATGTTGACATGTGGATGGGCCCAAAAGTGACCCATAAAGTTTAAATGGGCTGGCCTAACTGAAGGCCGATAAGATTTAGCGGACCATAATGGGCCGGCCCAGCTAAAGGCCCATAAGATTTTGCGGACCATAATGGGCCGGCCCAGCTAAAGGCCCACAAGATTTAGCGGACCAAAATGGGCTTGCCCAGCTAAAGGCCCACAAGATTTTGCAGACCATAATGGGCCGGCCCAGCTAAAGGCCCAACATTCTCTATTAAGGCCCGTACGGCTAGTGTCAAATCAGCCCGTTAACGGCCTGTACTAAACTTGTCATCATCGTGGCCCATGGTCACTTCTGGCCCGTTAACAGTCCGCTAAGTATTTGGGCCGAATTACAGCCCGGTGTATTTCCGACCTGTTAAAGGTCCTGCTTCATTTGGGCCCATTTACAGGCCATCAAAACTTTCGGCCCATAAACGACCGTGAAGGATTTGGGTCATATTCGGCCATGTCTGACATTCGGTCTATTAGAGGCCCACTATAGATTTGGGCCACTTTCGGCCTGTTGTCATTTTCGGTCTGTTAACGCCGGACGAAAACCATGGGCCATGTGTGGCCCAACGTCATATCGGGCCCATTAACGGCCCATATAAAAATGATGATAATCTAGCTCGATCGAAGTTCCGGCCTGTTAAAGGCCCGTGTATTAGGTCGGCGCATTTACGGCCCTTCCGAATTTCGGCCTGTCAAAGATCCGCATCGTAAATGGGCCACCATTTCGGCCTGCTAAGACCAGTGTGTTATTTGGCATAATCAGGGCCCAATCTCACTTTCGTTCTATTAAAGGCCCATGTTTTTTATGGGCTCGAGATATTTACACCTGTAAACGGCCTATTTTTACCGAGGGCCCAAATTATGTTTATGCTTGTTAAAGGCCCACTATGGGCGCAAGCCTACTAGAAAAATATGAAAGCTTATGCTGATTTAGGCCCAGATATTTTTAGTGGGCTACATGCCAATTTCGGCCCATAATCGATTTTAGCCCAATTGGAATGGGCCCGACGAATGTTGGCATGTTGGGCTCCTACGAAGCTTTCGTCCGAATACATTACTAAGATAAACCTACACTATACAAAAATAGCGTCATAATTATTGCAGCCTATGGCAGCATCATAAATGCTATATCACAACAAAATAAATTCTAACCATACAACAAAAGGCCTGTTGGCATAAAGTTTACGGTCCTTGCAGATAAAAGCACCATCAGATGTATAGAAGCACAGATCATTTGACCTGAGTGCTAATGTTTCAGGCTGTAGAATCTGATGGAGCAGCACGATCTTCACCTTTTTTCCGCCATTGCCCTTGAACAACGAAGCAAATGTCTGATAGTCTGTTTTCAAAACCATTCATATCTTGACGACATTTGTCAACCACTATTCTTGTTTCCGAAACGACGTCCATTAGGGATTGGACTTGTGTCTGGAGCACAGATATATCACTCTTTCTAGCAGGAAGATTTTGTTCAGTAGGCGATTTGGACGAGGTTACCTTGACAACCAACCCAGAATTACACAGGAAGGTGCTTTTTGTACTGTTAGTGGAGAGATACTGACGCACTGCAGCAAGAGGTGACATTGTGCCTATGGTAGCCTCGTCACCTCCAGGTGGTTGTGGCTATTCAATCATTTGTTCCATAGCTTCCTGAAAGTTTGAACTTGTAGATTAGTGTACCAGATAAGTTACTAATGAGAAAAAAACAAACAAAGTAGGTTACACGTTTATACATAACTTATTTTGGTGAATGCTACGTCTTGAGCTTGCGTTGATTTTCCTTGAAGAGGAAAGGGTGATGCAGCAATAGTAGCATAAGTATTTCCCTCAGTTTTGAGAACCAAGGTATCAATCCAGTAGGAGGCTCCTCAAAAGTCCCACGCACCTACACAAACAAGCAAAGAACTCGCAACCAACACAATAAAGGGGTTGTCAATCCATTCACGGCCACTTGCGAAAGTGAGATCTGATAGAGATAATATGATAAGATAAATATATTTTTGGTATTTTATAATATAGATGCAAAAAGTAAAGATGCAAATAAAAGTAGATTGAAAGTTTATATGATAAAAGATAGACCCGGGGGCCATAGGTTTCACTAGTGGCTTCTCTCAAGACAACATAAGTATTACGGTGAGCGGACAAATCACTGTCAAGCAATTGATAGAAAAGCGAATAATTATGCGATTATCTAGGCATGATCATTTATATAGGCATCACGTCCGCGATAAGTAGACCGACTCCTGCCTGCATCTACTACTATTACTCCACACATCGACCGCTATCCAGCATGCATCTAGAGTATTAAGTTCATAAGAACAGAGTAACGCTTTAAGAAAGATGACATGATGTAGAGGGATAAACTCAAGCAATATGATATAAACCCCATCTTTTTATCCTCGATGGCAACAATACAATACGTGCCTTGCAACCCTTTCTGTCACTGGGTAAGGACACCACAAGATTGAACCCAAAGCTAAGCACTTCTCCCATGGCAAGAAAGATTAATATAGTAGGCCAAACCAAACTGATAATTCGAAGAGACTTGCAAAGATAACTCAATCATACATAAAAGAATTCAGAGAAGATTCAAATACTATTCATAGATAAACTTGATCATAAACCCACAATTCATCGGATCTCGACAAACACACCGCAAAAAGAGTTTACATCGAATAGATCTCCACAAGAGAGGGGGAGAACATTGTATTGAGATCCAAAAAGAGAGAAGAAGCCATCTAGCTAATAAATATGGACCCGAAGGTCTGTGGTAAACTACTCACAACTCATTGGAGGGGCTATGGTGTTGATGTAGAAGCCCTCCGTGGTCGATTCCCCCTCCGGTGGAGCGCCGACAAAGGCTCCAAGATGGGATCTCACGGATACAGAAGGTTACGGTGGTGGAAATTGTGTTTCGTTGGCTCCCTGGATGTTTTTGGGGTACGTAGGTATATATAGGAGGAAGAAGTACGTTGGTGGCCGCCTGTGGGGCCCAGGAGTTAGGGGGTACGCCCAGAGGGGGTGGGCGTGCCCTCCTGTCTCCTGGCTGCCTCGCAAGCTTCTTGACTTTCACTCCAAGTTCTCCGGATCACGTTCGTTCCAAAAATCACGCTCCCGAAGGTTTCATTCCATTTGGACTCCGTTTGATATTCCTTTTCTTCGAAATACTGAAATAGGCAACAAAGAGCAATACGGGCTGGGCCTCCGGTTAGTAGGTTAGTCCCCAAAAATGATATAAATGTGTAAAATAAAGCCCATAAACATCCAAAAGGGGTAATATAATAGCATGGAACAATCAAAAATTATAGATACGTTGGAGACGTATCAGTGAACTACTGTAATACATTAGCATGTATTATAGTGCCAACTACATAATAAAATCACTTTCGGAACATATGTCCATGTAGCATGCCTACTGTATTGTCTATTTCCTCACATTTGTTGACATCTAAGGATAAAGAGACATGGTTTAAAGTAGGATGAACATAGTATGCCATCATTCATATCATGGGCAAACAGATGTAAAACAAACATGCTATTTTATCATTGTGTGCGCACGTGAACATAACAACTAGATTACATATCAAGACCAAAAGAATATCCTTCATCTCTTTTAAACCATGTAAGGTGAAATGATACGTTAAGACAACTGTGTATAAAATTGAATAGATTAACTGACATTGGCTGCAAACCAAGTAGTTAAATGAACACATCACAGTACCAATCAGTTCAAAGGCAGGAGGAGTAACGACTTACAACAGCGGCTTGAACTGGTGTGCTCATGCCCTTCATCTTGCTGGCATGGCAATCCTTGAAGATTTGCACTGCATTCGGTTCAGGTTCTTTTTGGTCTGCATGGGCTTTCCTCTGTATTTGGAACAAGTCAATATAGATATGATAATATGGCACAAAAAAAGAAGGAAGTAGCAGCTATTTACAAGAGCCTCGCAGTGTGCAATATAGCTATGAGATCCTGTTGTCTGTTGGAATTTCACTTTAGAACGGTTGGTTTTGTTCTTCAAACAGTTAGCCTAGAAGAAGATACACTTGTAAGGCACATACATAAATACAAGTTCAACATGTGGTCTGATCAAATACATATAACCTACCTGATACTTTGGATCAGACCAGTCTTCATCTGTAATATATTCCACTGGAGATGTTTGGGCGATTTCATTGTTAGCCTTGCCTTCAAAGTGAGATTTTCTAAGGTGGTACCGATACTGTTGCAGAGCAGACTGAAAAACATGAGTGCATGCTTGTTTAGTTGCATCATCTTTCGGATCCAACTTGAACCTCATCTGTTGAAAAAAGAATGTGAGTCTTATTAGGAGGAAGTTAGAAAGTATGTGACAGAGCAAGACAATATTACTAATTGCGATGAATAATATTACTTACGGATAAATGGTCAAGGAAGGTGTTAAACTGGGTATTGTCTTTCTCATTCCTGTATTGGATCCATGTTGGGAGGATACGTGCATGACACCTAACAGCAACGGCTGCCTCTGATACTAACTTGGCTGACTCTGTAGCATCACATGGCCTTTTTAAACCTGCCTCAAAATGGATCTCCATTCTTCCTCCTTTGGATTTTTTTAATTTGTCAAGCATTATCCCTGATGTCTGTTTCCTCTTGCGCTGTGGTGCTAGTTTAACAACGAATATGGGAAAGTGTCAGTGTACATCAAACTGTGAGAGTACATATAAAGGAGCATGCAACTGCAACTTGACTCGGTCAGATACCGTCTTGGTGTTGATGCTCATGAGGTTCATCTGATCTTGCCAAGTCCTGTTGTGTCAGCAGTGCTTCGGAAGTAGTGTTAGGTGTGAAGGCAGCTTGGGAACTGGCCAGTTCCAGAGCAAACGAACGAGTAACTCGTTGAGATGCTGGTACAGTTGAAGCGGATGCTGCAACTAGTGGAGCAGGTGATACTATGTTTGTAGATTTAGCCGGTGGACTTGGACCTTCTACTGCACTATAAGTACCGGCAGAATCTTGACGGCAGATCCTTTTCCATTTCACCCGACGAGTAACACCACTCCCTACTATGCTATTTTCCTTGCTCTTTTTGACTTTGCCATGTCAATCCGTACCCACAACAGAAAAGAATAAAATCGCTCTTCAGAACTCATTGATGCATGATACAGACAAGCAATACTTTGATGTAAGACAACCATATGAGGATGGAATATGTAAGAAAAACAGGACGACATGACATATTCATAGCTACGATGTGTAAACTAAGAAGAAGGATTTTCAAGAAAATAGAAGTAATGCAAGCTAGACACCATATGAAAGATGCAACCAATATTACTCTGCCAAGTTAAAAGTGTCTTGTCATAAGTGGCAATTCGAAAAATTAGAAGCAGTACAACGTATAAATCAATGCAAGATGCAACCACTATCAAACTGCCATGTTAAAAGCGTCCAATCATGAGTGGCTGATGTGGGATACACAACAGCAGTACTTTGATGTAAGAACATGGTATGATAGATAGATGAAGTGTATTCTAGACACAGAAAGCTATGTCATATGCACATGTACAACGTATAAACTCAACAGGTGCAATTTAATCAAAATAGAAGAAATACAGGCTAGACAACATATGTAACATGAAACCAATTATCACGCTATCAACTTAGAGTAAGCACCTGCGATGGTGGAGTACGGGAGATGAACTCATCATGTAGACTTGGGACTTCAACTTCATTAGCAGTAGCAGTGGCAAATCTAGAGAGTCTCTGTTTGCGTCGGTGCGGAGGACCACCAACATCCACTAACTTACTCTTTTCCTTCCTATTTTTTGATATTGCCTTATGAAGTCAAAACCACAAGAAGATGAATAAAATTAGCTCTGCATAACTGGTTGATGCATGATACAGACGAACACTACTTTGATGTAAGGCAAGCGCAGGATAGGAGGATGGAATATATACAAAAAAGACAACGTTTCATATTCACACGTACGATAGGAGGATGGAATATGTATGAAAAAACAGTAAGCGGAAGGCGTTTCAACAAAATTAGAAGAAATGAAAGCTAGGCACCATATGAACATGCAACCAATATCACTCTATTAGGTAAAAAGTGTCTCATCGTAAGTGCCATTTCAAGAAATTAGAAGCAGTACAAGCTAGAAGACAATGCAAGATGCAACCTACATTACAGTCCCAAGTTAAATGTGTCTTATGGGTAAGTGGTCGTTGCAGGTATAAGTTGTAAGCTGCGCAGATGCAATTCAACATAATTAGAAGCAATACAAACTAGACATCATACGGAAAACACAACCACATATAATAGTTCCAAGTTAGAGCAAGCACCTATGATGGTGGAGTAGGGGAGATGTGCTCATCATGTACACGTATGTTATAGAAACAGGAACACGTGTCATATTCACATGCATTATGTGTAAAGTAAGCAGATGCAATTCAACAAAGTTAGAAGGAATACAATCTAGACATCATACATAACATGCAACCACATATAATAGTGCCAAGTTAGAGCAAGCACCTGTGATGGTGGAGTAGGGGAGATGTGCTCATCATCTACATAGCTACGTTGACTGTCCAGCCTTGTGTTGTCTTGCGAATCTTGTTGGGAGGATGGCGGAGTAGAATCTATAGAGACCCCCCTGTTTGAGTTGCTCTGAAGGACCACCATCATCCACTGTCAGACTAATTTCCTTCAGCTGTAATGATTTTGCATTGTGAAGTCAAACCAATAAGAAAAAGGAATAAAATTCGCTCTTCAGAACTCATTCATGCATGATACTGACGAACACTACTCAAATGAAAGGCAAACACATGATGCAAGGATGGAACATGTATGAAAAACGGGATGGCATGACATATTCACACCTATGATGTGGTAACTAAGTAGAAGACATTTCAACAAATTAGAAGCACTACAAGCTAGACACCATATGGAAGATGCAACCAATATACTCTGCCAAGTTCAAACTGTATGGTGTTTCAACAAATTAGAAGTAGTACATGCTAGAAATCATATGCAAGACACAACCAATATCACAGTGGCGACTTAAAGGTGCCTTATCATAAGTGACTGATGCGGGATATGCAAGAACAGTAGTCTGATGTAAGTACATCGTGTGATCAGATATAGTATGTTCTAGAAACAAGAACACATGTCATATTCACAGGCATTATGTGTAAAGTAAGCAGATGCAATTCAACAAAGTTAGAAGCAATACAAGCTAGACATCATACGCAACATGCAACCACATATAATAGTGCCAAGTTAGAGCAAGCACCTATGATGGTGGAGTAGGGGAGATGTGCTCATCATCTACACAGCTATGTTGACTGTCTAGCCTTGCGTTGTCTTGCGAATCTTGTTGGGAGGATGGCGGAGTAGAACCTATAGAGAACCTCCATTTCAGTTGCTCGGAAGGACCACCATCATCCAATGCCTTGCCATTTTCCTTCAGCTTTAGTGATTTTGCATTGTGAGGTCATACCGACAAGAAAAAGGAATATAATTCGCTCTTCAGAACTCATTCATGCATGATACTGACGAACACTACTCTGATGAATTGCAAAGTCATGATACGAGGATGGAATACGTATGAAAAAATGGACGGCTTGATATATTCACACCTATGATGTGGTAACTAAGCAGAAGGCACTTCAACAAATTAGAAGCACTACAAACTAGACACCATATGGAAGGTGCAATCAATATCACTCTGCCAAGTTAAAACTGTCTCGTCATAGGTGGCGTTCATCAAACTAGAAGCAATACATGCTAGAAATCATATTCAAGACGCAAACCAATATCATACTGCCAACTTAAAGGTGTCCCATCATAAGTGACTGATGCAGGATACACAAGAAGAGTAGTTCCATGTAAGAACATGGTGTGATAGACATATATAGTATGTACCAAAAACAGGAAAGCATGTCATATTCACACGTATCATGTGTAAGCTAAGCAGATGCAGTTTACACTAATTAGGAGCAATACAAGATAGACACCATATGCAACATGCAACCAGATATCACACTGTCATGTTAGAGCAAGCACCTTGGATGGTGGAGTAGGGGAGCGGAGACTTGGACCTTGTAATGCACTATCAGTACAAGGAGAATCAGTACATATGCTCCGTTTACGTTGCTGCAGAGGACCACCATCATCGCCTTCCTTACTCTTTTCCTTCCTCTTTCTTGATTTTGCCTTGTCAAGTCAAACCCACAAGAAAAAGGAATAAAATTTGCTCTTCAGAACTCATTGATGCATGATACTGACGAACACTACTTTCATGTAAGGCAGCCGCATGATAGGAGGATGGAATATGTATGAAAAACAGGACGGCGTGACATATTGACATGTATGATGTATAAAGTGTAAACTAAGCACAAGGTGCTTGAACTTGTTAGAATCAATGCAAGCTAGAAACCATATGAAAGATGAAACCAATATCACTCTGCCAAATTAAAAGGGTGCCGTAACAAATGTATTTGACCAAATTAGAAGCAATACATGGCAACAAGCTAGAAATAATATGCAATATGCAACGAATAAAGGTGACTCATCGTAAGTGATTGATGCAGGATATAGAAGAGAGGTAGTTTCATGTAAGAACAAGGTTAACACATAGATGTAGTGTGTACCAAAAATAGGAAGGCATGTCATATTCACAGGTATAGTGTGTAAACTAATCAGATGCAATTTACCCTAATTAGAAGCATTACAAGCTAGACACCGTATGCAACATGCAACCACATATCACACTTCGAAGTTAGAGCAAGCACCTGTGATGGTGGTGTAGGGGAAGTGTGGTCTTCAAGTACAGAGCTACGTTCAATATCTTCATTTAGGCTTGCTGTTTCTTGAGAATCATGTGGACAGGATGAAATTGCATTCTTTATAAGAGTAGCGCGTCTCATATTAACCCACGGGCGTGGCTGTCTCATCATAAGCAATAGATGCAGGATACACAAGAATAGTAGTTTGATGTAAGAACATGGTGTGATAGGCAGATGTAGTATGTACCAAAACAGGAAGGCGTGTCATATTCACATGTATAATGTGTAAGCTAAGGAGATGCAATTTAACAAATTAGGAGCAATACAAGCTAGGCACCATATGCAACATGCAACCAAATATCACACTGCCATGTTAGAGCAAGCACCTTGGGTTGTGGATTAGGGGAAATGAGATTTGGAACTAGCACTGTAGTACAAGTAGCAGGAGAATCTGCAGAGATCATCTGTTTCGGTTGCTCCAGAGGACCATCATCATTTCGTGCCTTCGTCCTTTCAGATTTTGCCTTGTCAAGTAAACACACAAGAAAAAGGAATGAAATTCGCACTTCCAAATCCATTGATGCATGATACTGACGAACACAATTTTTATGTATGGAAACCACATTGTAGGAGGATGGAATATGTATGAAAAACGCTAAGCAGAAGGCATTTCAACGAATTGGAAGCAATGCAATCTAGACACCATATGAAAGATCCAACCAAAATCACTCTACCAAGTTAGATGTGTCTCATTATAAGTGGCACTTCAACAAATTAGAGGCAATACATGTTTGAAATGATATGCAAGATGCAACCAATATTACAGTGTCAACTTGAAGGTGCGTCATAAGTGATTGATGAGGGATACACAAGAAAAGTAGTTTGATGTAAGAACATGGTTAATAGAAAGACATAGTATGTACCAAAAACAGGAAGGCATGTCATATTCACAGGTATAATGTGTTAACTAAGCAGATGCAATTTACCCTAATTAGAAGCATTACAAGGTAGACACCATATGCAACATGCAACCACATATCACACTGCCAAGTAAGAGCAAGCACCTGTGATGGTGGTGTGGGGGAATTGCCGTCATCAACTAGAGAGCTACGTTGACTATCTTCATTTAGCCTTGCTGTTTCTTGAGAATCATGTGGGGAGGATGACACTGCACTCTTTAAACAAGTAGGGAATCTCACAGTAACCCACTAGGGTGACTGTCTCATCATAAGTGACTGACGAGGGATACAAAAGAGCATTAGTTTGATGTACGAACATGGTTAATAGACATATGTAGTATGTATCAAAAATAGGAAGGCATGCCATTATCAAAGGTATAATTTGTAAAGTAAGCAGATGCAATTTAACCAAATTGGAAGCAATACAAGCTAGACACCATATGCAACATGCAACCAAATTTGACAGCGTGAAGTTAAAGCAAGCACCTAGGATGGTTGTGTGTGGCAATTGAGATCATCAACTGCAGAGTTACGTTTACTGTCTCCAACTGCTGACACTGCACCCTTTAGAGCGCTGAAACGCTTAGTGCTTATCTTCGAATTACACTGGAGCGACTTCTATCTTTTCTTTTCTGCATTCATCAACACCGCGTCAGAGTCTAAAATACCCACGCATAAAAAAACAATAGTGTGAGTATGGGTAAAGTGTGTGCACAATTAGTACAGTGTAAAGGTAGCAGATAGCAGATCGGTGAGAAATAAATGACGGGAGACATATGATAGCTCTACAACATGTATGGCACACTAAATTACTACAGGATTCTATGAAAATAACAGTCGACTGAAAACAAATAGGTCAATCCATTTGTTCTGCATCGTCCGATGTACAAAGAACGGGCAAATCGCCTTCATCTACCTCCACCCAGTCAGTGTTGACGATCTTCCTAGAAACGCCAGCGACCACCAGCCCAGTCCCCTGCCTGCGCCCTCCCCTCGACCTCACCGCCGTGCTTGGCACCACCCCCCGTCCATCCATTCAAGCCCCACCGACCTCCAGATCGGGTGCAAGCAGCTCCTGCGCCCCACACCCCTATGATAGACACCAATGTGCCACTTCCCCAACGAACAAGCGGACTAGGTGCTTCGCGCGCCTAAGCGGGTGCTGCTTCTTTTAATTGCGGTTCGACTGACCCTGAATTGAAATCCAGGCGGGCTACTGACCTCTAGCAAAGGTCAAATAGTAAAGAGAGGAAACCTTGTGCATTTAGTATCACGAAGAAGATGCAGTAAGAAGCGCTCAACTAGTTTCTTTCGTGGGACGAATACAGTGTGAGCAGAGACGTAAGATTTGCACGAATAAGGGAAGAGGAGTACCTCTTTCTGCTGGCAGTGCTGTGTCCTCCTTCTGTTTTTCCAACGATCTTCTTGTGGTTTGATAGAAACGAGAAGTTGTGGAGGACGGTGGAGCCTTGGATGAACCCATGGGCAAGTTGTTGAGTGTGGTGTGGTGGCCGTCTGTCGGCGACGGGGAACCAGATCCGAGGCGGTGAACGACGACATAGCGGGAACAGCTCCGGTGCGGTGGACGGTTGTGACAGTGGAGCGGCAGCAGTGAGGCGTAGGACGGCGTGGTCAGAGTGGTCTGGTATGGCGCACATCGGTGTCGGCATCGTGGAGGTAGCTCTGCCTCGGCTTTAGCTGCTAAGTCCTTGAGGGCGTTGCGGTTGCGGTTGCGTTGGACGACGATGTTGGGGTACCGGCTCCGGCGTGATGGAGGAGGGCGGCGGTGGATTGGCCACTATGGGGTGGAGGACGGAGGAGGCTGGGGTTTCGTGGCTGGTGGACAGGGCATTTTGGTGCCCACGGAGTATGAATGGGGAAACGTAGGGAGGCGGGGAACTAAGGGGGAACAATGTTTCAGTTTGAGACGCGCTTGTTTGAAATTTGGGGAAAGTTACAAACTTTGCCCCCATCTAAAATTTCGGACATATTGCGGATTGGGTGTAGGACAGTAATCTCAGGTGTCCCAAATGTGGGCAGGATAGATTTCTGTCGAGCGCATGGGTGTTTAGGCGCCCACAGTGTATGAATGCTTCTCTAAGGCGGTTGAGACTGGCGTCTTGGTGAAGTTACAAACCTACCCCGGTTTAGACCTTTGGACATCGGGCCGATTGGCTAGACGGTCCAGAGTCAGGATAGTAATTTCCTACCACCAAACATTATCTCGTGCGGTTTCGGGTGACCAGAGGCCTATTTGGCCTTTGTTCAATATTTGGGAGCAGAAGCATTAACGTTTTTGGTTCTCTTGAATTGAACTTTCAGGATTTGTCAAACTTCACAAATCTTTACTCTTGAAAATCCTAAAGCTACAATTATTTTGGAATGGAGGGGGTACATTTGAATATACATTGTACACGAGTATATATTAAAAAAATATGCAACTTACCTCAGTTCATGCATGGTTCCAGATATAATCTCCTTGGTTGCAAAAAAAAGTTAGACATGCGTATGAATATATATAGCATGTTCAAACGCACAACAAAGATTGATTCCCCCTTTTACATCTGATTTACAAATGCCATTATCTCGGGTTCAAATAGATGAATGCACTTCCTATGAATTCGAATCTTTGAAACCCCCTTTATGTGTAATTCAACATGTATTCTATTTCGTAGCTAGCAATTTGGAATGTATCCATGCAAGTGACAAATGTATAAAGTGCTTCACACTAACAACATGGAGTGCACTAATTAATGTTTATATATGAATTGAAAAAGCATCCATTGCCTTTATTTCAAACCGCTCTCACTCTATGGATCGATAATATGAAATAAACACATGCACATGCTAGAATTCAATAGAGTATGGGTGTCTGATAGACCGATTTTCGTCCATACGCAATTTGCAAAATTCATGATGTCATCCAAAAATAATAATGCCATTTATATTTTAATTTAATGCGTAGAACCGCCTTTTACACGTAGATGCACTATGCCTCGGACCGTTCTCACAAACGCGTTATATATCTCTCTATTTAACGCATAAGTGCACACACTTTATATGCATCAGCATTTCTCTTTCACACATGCTCACAATCTCTCTGGGGTGTCGGGGTGTCTCACGCACATGCTCTCTCTCTCTCTCTCTCTCTCTCTCTCTCTCTCTCTCTTTCTGACTACTATGTACCACTCTTTTCACTAATCTTAGTTGGAAAACACTATTTCTCTCACATGCATATATACACACGCACGGTCTCTACTAGCCCTCTATACGCACATATATGTGCCTACGTGTCTCTCGCACGCACATTATCTTTAGGCCTCTCTCGCACACATTGCCCCCCCCACACACACCTCTCTCTTAGTAGTTGGCAGATATGATTTCATCATATCATTCAGTAGGATATCCATGTCTGTTAGGATGGATAGTAATACGAGGCAAAGTTTTACCCTAGTTTGGACCCTTGCAGTTGAAGAAAAAGCCTACTCCTGGTACTGTATATTAGTGATAGGGGTGTGTACAAAGTACACGTGAATACCATGCATTGTGCGTGTGTGTATACTATCGACGAACTAGCCCCAAGCTTCTATAACATACTGGGGGCCTAGGGTTACAAATCATATATAGTCGGCTTATCACCACTGGGGATAGAGTCCTCCGCGACTCTGGTAGCTTCGTGTTGTACGCCGAGTCCTCCACATGGGTCTTCATATAACGCGTCTCGGTCCAACCTATATGTGGCGCAGGATGGAACCGACCCATGAGTCTTCATGTTGAACCACCACAACTAGAAATGATGTGCCCACCACACCACACACGCAATCGGCCACTAAGAAAATAAGCATATACAATAGTACAATGTTATACATGAGAGTTAATTGCATGGTGAATCCAAAAATATTTGTTCTGCATTGTGAATGTTTATATATTCTCCTAAAATATTAGTCACGGGAAAGAGAAACGAAGGGCATATCTCTCCTTGTCTCCACACGACACCCCCTCTTTCTACACCACTTTCACGTACACACACAAACTATCTCTCGGCCCTCTAAAAGTATGCATGCCCACGACACATTCACGCGTGACAGTCAATGTATTTCAAGCTAAAGCACTATACGGTCACTGTACTTCAGAATATGCTCATTATGGTCACCGTATACATTCTCGTGGTGATCATACAGTATCTAGCTCACGACACGTCTCCGTATTTTGTTGATGACACTGACAGACTTTGCATTTGTTGCATGCTCCATATTTTGTTGACGACACTTATGGTCATTGTATTTGAAGCGAAAGCACGACATGGTCAGTGGACTTCAAAATAAGCTCATCACGGTCACCACATACATTTTGTCGTGCTAACCAACATGTGGTTGGATGGTTAGGAGGACAGTGGTTTCTCGAGCCCACCAAGGTTAAAGTGCCGGTGCTCGCATTTATCTTGTGTTAATTTCAGTATTTTCTGGCGATGTGCGTTCAGTGGGAGGAGACGTTCCACTCGACTACGAGGCACCTATGGTGACTTAGCAAAATTCCAAGATCATATGCTCGGCCACTCTCTCGAAGGTGCTCATAGGGGTAGGGTCTGCGTGTGTGCGCTTATAGCGGTGAGTGCTTGCGCGTATATATGAGCCCTTGCGTCTGTACCGTGTTAAAAAATACGTGTCATGATTATACGGTCACTGGCTCACCCGTACAACTCCGTATTTTGTTGATGACACAATCAATTGACCAGTTAAACGTTCCACGTGGCGCAACTTGTGTTGCACCATCGGGGCGCGTAACCGTGGGGCCCACCTATCGGTCCGTATATGAAAGAAAGAAATGGTAGTTTGAGTCTGTACTGTGTTAATAAAATAGGAGTACATTTTAGGGTGATCATACGGTCACTGGCTCACCATACAGCTCCGTAATTTGTTGATGACACGATCAATTAACCAGTCAAATGGTCCACATTCAGCAGTGCACATTACCATAGGGCCCACCCGTCAGCGCGTATATGAAGGACAAAAATGGTAATAAATTAGTGGTCGGTGGGTATTCGAAGTCGTGAGACCTCTGGTTGGCAGTCGCCGGCGGT